>NW_008589197.1:5945-8222 GCF_000691845.1 Merops nubicus
ACCTCGGGATGAAAATCCAACCTGAGTTTTTATTTGCTTGGGACAAACCTGGGATGTTTCCAGGCACAGGAAAGCTGATGCAGTTTAAATGGAAAGAATTTTGGTGGAAGTGTGGCTCTGGAGCTGTAAAAAGCTTTTCCTGCAGCTAGAACCTGTGTCTGGTGTGGGGTTGGGGATTTTCCTTGCTGTGTTTGTTTTTTTTTGGGGGTGGAGGCACATCTTGCTCTCTCCTGACCCATATTTGTTGTTTGTTAGTTGGATCTAATTGGCAGATGGGCAAAATTGGGCTTTAAATTTGACTTCAGGGCCAAGCTGTATATATTTTTTAAAATCCTAATACATTAGGGCTGCTGTGGAGAAATTAAAGAGGGTGCAGGTCCCTGGTTTTTATTTAGTGACTGCTTTATTTGTCGAGGTCTTCAGCTTGGCTTTGAGTTTTCTTTGGGCTTTTAACAACCCCTTTCTCTTGGCATTCCAGAAATGAATCCAGCACTGATTTTCCTCAGTCTTCTGTCCCTGCAGGCAGAGGGAAACCAGTTGGGATTGCTCTGAACCTCTGGGGCTGGAAAGCTGCTGGAAAAGGGCCGGGCTGGCAGTTTGGATGGATCCCCCAGCTGGCGTGTGCCCCTGTTGTGCCAGCTCTCCTGGTGCCAGCTCCTTCCTCAGCCTCCTAACGTGGGGGTTTTATGTAACTCAGACCCGGCGTGGGAGGAAGTTGGCAGCAGGTTTTTGAGCAAACAGCACCACGTTCACTGCTTTGGGAAATCTATTTCTATGGGTTTGATCCGGGGTGAAGGAAGAGGCTGGGGTGGGATCCAGAACCCCGGGGAGCTGCCTCCTGGGTGGGGGTGAACCCCCAGCAAGGGGGGATGACTTGCTGATGGTGGGGTGGTTCAGGAGGAGAAAACACCCGGCCGTAGGTGCCTGCAGTACTGCTGCAGAGTTTCTGAGAGGAAAAAGCTGCATCCAGTAGGAATTAAACTGTTCCTGTGGGCACCTGGGACTGCACAAGGTCCACGACCAGGCACGTCCTGTCTGCTTCACTCCTGCACGTTTTGTTTTAAACAACCACTTCAATTCACACCTCTTCTATTTTGTCCCTTCTGAACTGTTTTCCAGTGAATATTTTTATTTCTCACTTGCCACCCTTTAAGCTACTCAGACTTCAGCAATTTCCTCCTTCTGAGGCCAAGTTTTGCTACCAAGTGGCTCTAGACCATTTCCTAAAGCAGCTCTCTTTCTCCTGCAAGATCTGCTCTGGCTTTTGAGGGATCTCAACTGCTTTTTTCCCTGTCAATGTATCACAGTTTTCTTCCCAACTTTGCCCCCCTGTAGCAGAAGCTGGTGCTTTGTGGCTGCCTTTGAGGAGTGAGTGTTTTGAGGCCTTTGAAGAGAGGAGCAGCTGAGGGAGCTGGGGGTGCTGAGCCTGGAGCAAAGGAGGCTCAGGGGAGACCTTCTGGCTCTGCACAGCTCCTGACAGGAGCCTGGAGCCAGGGGGGGGTCGGGCTCTGCTCCCAAGGAACAAGGGACAGGACCAGAGGCAATGGGCTGAAGCTGCCCCAGGGGAGGTTTGATTGGACATGAGGCAGAATTTCTCTCCTGGCAGAGTGGTGAGACATTGGCCCAGGCTGCCCAGGGAGGTGCTGGAGTCCCCAGCCCTGGAGGGCTTCAAAAAATGGCCACTTGGGGCCCTGGTGTAGTGGTCATGGTGGTGTGGGGTTGATGGTTGGACTTGATGATGGTAGAGGTCTTTGCCAACCCTAATGATCCAATGATTCTGCACTTGGGAAGCTAAGAAATCTTGGGCTTTCCTGTGGGCTCAGCATTGGCAGGTTGGGTCGGGATGACATTAATGCTCCAAATTAATGAATTGTTGAATGTCGAGCTGCCAAAGGGTCGATTAATTAAGTTGAAGGATCCTGGCAAACATCCAGGGCCACAGGTCCACAGGAGGTCTTGAGGTGTTCATAAATATCTTTAATTTGTGGCTCTGCAGGAGGCAGATCCTTTTCAGTTTCTGGGCTGCTAGGGAAAAGCCTGAACTGGAAAGAAAACCAACTTCAATTTCCTCCATCTTATTTTTGAGACTTTTTAGACCTTTGTCACTCTGCCCTGTGTGCTGAAATGAGGTTCTTTGGAAAAGCCCCCAAAGACAACACCCCCAGGGCTGCAGCTTGCTCACTAAAGGTTTGCTCTGTCAAAAGCCAGCCAGAAGTTCTCCACCTTGGAATTCTTGAGGTCCCAAGCTCTGCCATGCTCCCCTGCAGAGGTGGTTGG
>NW_008589197.1:8303-12566 GCF_000691845.1 Merops nubicus
GGTGTTAGCCTGGCTCTGGGACCCCAGTTCCAGCCCCTTTGTGGTGCCCGTGATGGGACCTCACGGTTCTTGTCTCTGCCTGGTATTTACACCTACTTCTTCTCTTTTCTTTTGCATGTGTTCCTGGCTGGATTGCAATAGAGAAGAAGAAAATGAGGTGAGTAAAACTGATTCCTTTCTTCATGGAGCTCCCAAGATCTGTGTTGGCCCAGGCTCTGGGACCCCAGTTCCAGCCCCTTTGTGGTGCCCGTGATGGGACCTCACGGTTCTTGTCTCTGCCTGGTATTTACACCTACTTCTTCTCTTTTCTTTTGCATGTGTTCCTGGCTGGATTGCAATAGAGAAGAAGAAAATGAGGTGAGTAAAACTGATTCCTTTCTTCATGGAGCTCCCAAGATCTGTGTTGGCCCAACAGAGGTAGTTTGACCTGTAGATTTCTTGAGAGCAGCTAGAAGTCCACATCCCTCCAGTCACTTGGTGTGGGTAGGTGCTGCTTCCTCATGTGAGGAGATGATTTTTTAAGGAATTCCTTACCCTGAGGGTGCTGAGCCCCTGGCCCAGGCTGCCCAGAGAGGTGGTCGCTGCCCCATCCCTGGAACCATCCCAGGGGAGGTTGGGGGGGCTCTGAGCACCCTGCTCTAGCTGCAGATGTCCCTGTCCCTGCAGGGGTTGGACTGGATGGCCTTGGAAGGTCCCTTCAACCCAAACCACTCCATGATTCTATGATTTATCTGTGAAAAAAAACCCCCCAGTTTTGCTGTAAATGGCTCAATGAATCTAAGTGGAGAGGAGAAACCTTGGAGGGAATGGAAGAGTTTAAAATACCCCAGCATAATACAGCTGCCAGAACTGGTTTTGCTGCTGCAGGACCACATCTGCTCTGGTTGGGCTGGTGAACGTGCTGCGTGTCCTCCTCGTGTTCCAGTGAGCTACAGGAGCACTGCTCCTGCAGGAATCTGCTGAACATGCAGAGTCAGCTTCTCTGGCCTTTTAATTTCTGCAAAATACCCCCAGCACTGATGTGGGGAATGTTCTTTTTCTGTAAAACATGGAAGGAAGGAGAACTCCTCATCTCCTGGAGAGCTTTCACCAAGTAATTGCTACCTATTACATTTCAAAAGCTGCCTGTGGAGTGTGTTTAAAATCCTGTAAGTCATGTTTTGTTAAAGTTGCTGTTATTTAAGGGGAAAAAAAAAAATCCCTGGAAGGGTGATCACATGAGGGTGAAACGTTCTGAAACGTATCATCTGTGCTGAACAGACTATGAAAAGGGGAGGAGTGGGAGCTTGGCAGCTCTTTTTTTTGCCTTCAGGTGCTGTGTTTCGTGTCAAGGTGGGTGGATCCAAAGCCCGTTATTCATCCGTGAGCTCCTATTTCAGGGCTTGAAGTCAAAAAGAGTTGGATCAAAACATTGGCACGTTTCCAAAACTGTGAATTTTGTGCAGAAAACAATTTCACAGGAGCTGTAGCGAGAAGGAAAACTCTTGTGTTTATTTTAAAATACATGTTCACTAGTTTTTTTATATGTATAATTAATATTAATAGGTTAATCCAGTCTCTGATAAGACTTTGCATTCAGGTTTGTGGAGATTCCTTCCATTAAACATCAAGATATGGTTGAAGATAAGAACCTGCTCTCTTGCTCTTCCCTTGTCCCAAGATTTATGCAGAAGTTTGGGTTAAAAGGTGTGAATTTCTGGTCACCTAGGGGTAACAACTGACCCAGCAGACCCCCAAAATGATGTTCTCCTGCTCTTCAGGAGGCTGAGTCCTGTGTCCTATGGGAAGGGTGGTCTCAGTAGCATTCAGACATGTGGAAACTCCTACCAAACAGGCTGAACACTTGATTTTGTCTTTTATTCATCCATGAATTACTTTATGTGCACTTAGGAACTTGCTTGAATGTGATCCTGGGCACCCTGCTGGAGCAGGGGGCTTGGACGAGGTGATCTCCAGAGGGACCTTCTAACTCCACCGAGCTGGGATTTTGGGATTTGTTAGTCTTGGGATCACTCCTGATGGGTGGCTTCTGTTGAAAACAGGGGTAGTATTTTCAGCATGACTTGCTGGAGGGAGGAGTGTGTTTCAGAGCTGAGCCAAGTGTGTGGCCACACTTTTTTTTTTCAAGGTCACTGTTTGGGTTTCACGATTCAAATAACCCCTGCAATGAGTTTCAGCCAAAAAGAGGCTATTTTTGTCTATAAGTTATCCAAGGGTGCAAATGGCATGGGATGGAGTTTCCATTCCAGTCCACCAACGTCTGATTTAATAATTTACTTGAGCTTGAGCAAGTGTGGATTGTTTTATGAAAGTTAAAGGATAACAAAGCGTGTAATCATTCACGGGGGGCTGCAGGAAGCTGCTGCTGCTGCCAGAGATGGGATCCTGACACAGTTCTGGGGGGAAAACCTGACCCTTGTCCCGTTATTTGACTCCCACGACCGTTTCCATTGGAGCTTTTCACCCAAAACGTAATTACACAAATGCAATTTGGATTTCTGAGGATAAAGACTATGGAGCAGAACAACCTTTTACCATGGTGCCACCCTGTTCATCCTCAGGGATTGCTCCTGTGACACAGCTTTTGGGGAGGGAAGCCTGAAGCTTTAAAAGAGTTGGAGGTGTGCCAGGGTGGGGGAACACAGGGTGCTTTATGCTTGGAAAGTTGCTAATCTCAGGCTTGGATAAGTGCCTCCTGTCACGTAAGAGGTTCCCACGTTGAAGGAGATCTGTTGCTCTAGATTTGCTTTGTTTCCAAAGCTGGGGTTCAGCTCTAAGTGCTGACTAAACAGCTTTCTTGGTGGAGCTCTTGATGTCCTAGAGAGTGTGACTTCTGGTCTCTTAGAGAGGTGACTTCCAGCTCCTTTGTGTCAAAACTGAACGGACCTGCTGTAGCATAGTCTGAGTGAGATCCTGGGCAGGAGACAGCAGAGAGCTGCTGCTGAGAGGCTCGTGGAGCATACTGCAGACAGTTGACCTGGAGGGGACAGAGTCATCACAGTGGCTTCTGCTGGGGGTTGTTGGAGGTGGTTACATTAATACTGATCCATGCTTGAGCCTGGAAACTTGTTAGGGGTTACTAATGATGTAGGTAAGGCTGTTGGCAGGAGGTGAGAATGGATTTGGCTTACCAGGGGAGGTTGAGGTTGTCCCTGGGGAACAATTTCTTGCCCTGGAGGGTTGCCCAGGGCTGTGCCAGGCTGCCCAGGGCAGTGGTGGAGTCCCCACCCCTGGAGGGGTTCCCAAGCCGTGGAGATGTGGGGTGAGGGACACGGGGCAGTGGGGACCTGGCAGGGCTGGGGGTTGGTTGGACTCAATATTCTTAAAGGTTTCTTCCAACCTCAATGATTTAGTGATTCTCTTCTATGCTGAAAACTGCTGATGTAATTCCTGCTAAAAACCAAATGCATCCAGGGGCAGTCTCCTAGGATGAGAAAACACACACACACCTAAAGGTTAAACCTGCAGGGTAGGTTGTAGCCTGGGACCATGGAACAGCACAAATAAAGTGGTGCTACCTCTTCACTTACCGTTAGGTGTTGAACACCATCTCCTTTTAAAATACCCAACAATGAAACCAAAAAAGGACTTTCAGTCTGGGGATCAGTAAATCAGCTAAAAAGCCTCAGCCCAAACCCCAGTGGAGGTTTTGCTCCAAACTGGAAGTGGCTGGGTGGCTGAATCTGTTCAGGAGAGAGCCAGGCAGAGAGGGCAGCACCTCTGTGCTCTCCAAGCCTTCAGCCCAGGGTATCAATTTCTGCTTTTTCATCCCAAAACGTTCCCCAGGTGAAAGAAAATAGTTCAGTGCGCCTGTCGAGCAGAACTGGAACCCCAAACCCCAGTTCCTCTAACTGCATCTTCTCTTTCTTTCACAGGGCAAGCCTGAAACCGTGCAGAAAGCTGGTTTTATCAAAGGCCCGGTGTTCAAAGGAGTTGCTTCCAGTCGCTTTTTGCCCAAAGGCACCAAAACAAAGGTTAACCTTGAGGAGCAAGGAAGGCAAAAGGTCTCCTTCAGCTTTAGTTTAACCAAGAAAACTTTACCCAACAGATTTCTGACCGGTCTCGGAAACGAGAAACAAAATGAAACTCCGACCTCCCCAGCGCTACCCAATCCGCCTGACTTTAACCCCAAAACTAAAACGGACCTGGGGGATGCCGCTGGGTCAGCCGAGGAGTCTTCACCTCCAAAACCGAAGGTAGAATTAGGAAAGATACATTTTAAAAAACACTTACTCAACGTCACGGCGAAACCGCCGCCGGTTC
>NW_008589198.1:0-2335 GCF_000691845.1 Merops nubicus
TACATATATATATATTTAAAAGAGAATAAGCTGTTAGATATATCTTCTGTTCAATGGCTGTGTAGAGGCGACATTGATTCTTATTTATTTTGGGGAGGAGGGGGAAAAAAAGCCACAGACACCCCACCAAGTGTTCCTCTGGTGACTTTTGGAGACAGAAGACTCGCTGCCTTTTTTCCTCCTCCTCCTCCTCCTCCTGGAGAATTCTGTGACCAAGTGTAACTTACTCCGGCCCAAGCTCCAAGGTTTAACCACACCAATTTATTTTGGGGAGGAGGGGGAAAAAAAGCCACAGACACCCCACCAAGTGTTCCTCTGGTGACTTTTGGAGACAGAAGACTCGCTGCCTTTTTTCCTCCTCCTCCTCCTCCTCCTGGAGAATTCTGTGACCAAGTGTAACTTACTCCGGCCCAAGCTCCAAGGTTTAACCAAACCAAACCAAACGTGGTTCCACGCAGTGGGAAGTCCTTCTTGACTGAGATTTTTGGGAATGTAGGCTTAGCATTTAGTGTTCAGCTCTTTGATGACCTTCGATTGCTGCTCGTTGGGTTCCTATGGGTGTACGTCGTTATCTCAAGATTATTAATTATTATTATTATTTTCTTTTGTTTTAATGACAAGTTTTTAATGACAACGTTGGATGAGTTCTTTTTTTTTTGTTGTCGTCGTCGTCGTCGTCGTTGGGTTTGGGGTTTTTTTTTGGGGTATTTTTTTGTTTCTTTTTCCCCCCCTTCTTGGAACGGTTTTACTTGTACATAGGTTTGAAGATTTAAAAAAAAAAAAAGAAAAAAAAGAAAAAAAAAAAGAAAAAAAAAGGAATTTTTAAAGACACCACTGGGGCAAAGGCCTTTTGACTTTGGCCCCAGCTTCCCCGCTCCCCCAAAAACGGGAGGGACTGATTTTTTGGGTTTGATTTGATTGCTTTTTTCAGTTCTTTCTTTCTTTTCCCTGTTCTTGGAACTTTTCTCTCTCGTATTGCTGTGTGCATGTCAGACACCGGGGGGTGATGGCTGGGGAGGGGGGGAGGCCCGGGTGCAGGAGAGGGGGGCAGTTTTAATTGCATGACATTGCTGTAAATTAGTCTCTTTTGCTTTCGTTGTCTTTCCTGCCTCCTCCCTCTTCTCTACTTCTCCCCCGAGCTCCCCTCCCATCACCCCCGTCCTTCTTTTCCCTCTTTTCTCTCCCCTTGTGTATAGATTTTGATGCTTCTGTTACATTGTACCTCTACAAAAGGCTGGGATTTCAATACAAAAATAATAATAATAATTTAAAAATACCTATATCAGCAAAACCCACGCGGTACAAGCAGGAAGGGGATGACTCACACAAGATATAAGAATAAATGAAAGCAATACCTCTTGTTATCCTTCCTATTTTGTACTTTGAAGACACACATGCGCGCACACACACATATACAGACACAAACTGACATTATTTAATGGTTTAAAATGGACAGAAAAAGAAAAAAAATCTGATGTATCCCTTGTTAAATAACTGTGAGCAACTTTAGTTCAAAAAAAAACCAATAAATTCATTCAGTAAAGAGAACGAGCTGCTGAGTGTCCTCTTTGTGTCTGTGAAACCCCGGGGCCAGAGGTGGCAGGTCCCACGCGGTGGCCTTCTCAGCTGGAGGAGCTGGAGGGGGCTGCCCAGCCTTGGATCTGCCCTCACCTCCTCCCAGCCCAGCCTGCTCCATCCTCCCAGCACGGACACACCACGGCTGGGCCACGAGGGAGGACACCTCAACCCTCCAGGGCTGGTTTCCAAAGCCAACGTGTGGATAAAAGGTTGATCCAAATCAACCCCTGGGGGTCTGACCTGGATGGAAACCACCCAACCCAAAGCTGCTGCTGCTGGTGATTTTTGGCACCTCTAACCTTGAGCTTCCAGGGTTAGCATAGGAAGGATTTCTCCAGCCTCAGTCACACGTGTGTGAAAGAGCTGCTCAGGTATGTCCCTGGCTTGTGTGGGGTTTGGGGCTTCTTCTGCTGGTTGGTTCATGTCACGCGTCCCCCTCAGCTTTTGGGTGGTCACCTTGATGGTCCCTGACTTCTTCTGGGTCACCCTGAGGCCTGGCAGTTCATCCTTGGTCTCGGAGGTCTGGCTGGCAGGAGAGAAGTGGAGGCTGGTGTGGGTGTCCCCCACAGCTACAGCCAACGTGGTGGGGCTGCAGCTCCACCCCCGGGGGATTTCGGGCCCCCAACCACCTCCAGGAGTGGCTCTTCTCTGGCCAGCTAAATACTGAGCCAGCGTGTGCCCAGGAAGGCCACCAGCATCCTGGCCTGGCACTAGTGTGGCCAGAAGGGCTGGGGAAGGGCTCAGACCCTGGACACAT
>NW_008589198.1:2418-4556 GCF_000691845.1 Merops nubicus
AGCTGCTGGGGAAGGGTCTAGAGCCCAAGTGTGGGGAGGAGCAGCTGAGGGAGCTGGGGGTGCGGAGCCTGGAGCAAAGGAGGCTCAGGGGAGACCTTCTGGCTCTGCACAGCTCCTGACAGGAGCCTGGAGCCAGGGGGGGGTCGGGCTCTGCTCCCAAGGGACAGGACAAGAGGAAATGGCCTCAATTTGCCCCAGGAGAGGTTTAGGTTGGAAAACTAGGAAAAATTCTTCTCTGAAAGGGTTGCCCAGGGCTGTGCCAGGCTGCCCAGGGCAGTGGTGGAGTCCCCACCCCTGGAGGGGTTTCCAAGCTGTGGAGATGTGGGGTGAGGGACACGGGGCAGTGGGGACCTGGCAGTGCTGGGGATCAGTTGGACTCGATGCTCTGAGAGGTCTCTCCAACCCCAATGATCCATGTCTCTGTGGTGGTGCCCCGGGTGGCATCCAGGTGGGTTTGGAATCTCTGCAGAGGAGACTCCACAACCTCTCTGGGGGTTCAACATCTCTCAACATCTCTGTCTCTCAGCCCATGTGCCACACGCTCCTACCTAGGAACCCCCAGGGGGGTCAGTTGGACTCGATGCTCTGAGAGGTCTCTCCAACCCCAATGATCCATGTCTCTGTGGTGGTGCCCCGGGTGGCATCCAGGTGGGTTTGGAATCTCTGCAGAGGAGACTCCACAACCTCTCTGGGGGTTCAACATCTCTCAACATCTCTGTCTCTCAGCCCATGTGCCACACGCTCCTACCTAGGAACCCCCAGGGGGGTTTAAGGTCTTTGGGGGGTTTGTTGGCCTGTTAAAGCCCAAGGGGAGGGAGCAGCAGAAGCACGAGGAGGAGGAGAAGCTGACAAAGATCAGGAGGTGAGGAGAACCACAAGTGCTGCAGGATTTGGTTTCTGTGACAGCCAGGGGAAGGAGCTGTGTCTCCTGTGCAGCTCTGGCCGTGGGCAGGGCCGTGGGGCTGGAGAGCAGCGTGGCCATGGGTGGGTCCTGCTCCTGGAGCTCCTGCTGGAGTCCTGTGTTCTCAGGAACGTCCACAAACTTCATGAGCTCTTTATTCCAGTAATATTCACCCTTGGGGTCCCCAGGATTCCTAATGATGGTCTCCAAAAGAAGAAACCAATGGGTTTGCAAGGTGAAGGACCTCATGGCTAGGACCTACCCATGGTCATCCTGCCTCCTGGCCTGAGCTGCCTGGTCAAGCAGTCTCCAGCCAGACCCCGTTGGAGTGTCACCTGGGGTGTGCTTCTGGGCGAGCTGGGGTTGTCCTTCAGCTGAACCCCCACCCTGGTTTGTACCTTAGATCATTTCCTGAGTGCACGTGTGGGGATCAACGTCCTTTGGGTCCATCCACACATGAGAAATGTGTTTCTGCTCAAGGAAAACTCTCACTCATTGAGCCAGTGCCTGACACGTGCTCTGGGGATGGGCTGAGGGCACTGGGGTTGTTCAGCCTGGAGAAGACTCTGGTGGACCTCAGAACTGCCTCAGTACCTGAAGGAACCTCCAGGAAGGCTGGAGAGGGACTTGGCACAAGAGTGTCCATGACAGGAGAAGGGGAAATGGTTTAAACTGGAGGAGAGCAGGTTTAGACTGGACCTGAGGAAGAAGTTCTTCAGTCTGAGGGTGGCCAGACTCTGGACTAGGTTGCCCAGAGAGCTGTGGATGCCCCTCCCTGGAGGTGTTCAAGGCCAGGTTGGATTGTCCTTGAGTAACCTGGTCTAGCTGAGAGGTGTCCCTGCCCATAGCAGGGGGTTGGATGAGATGATCCCTTCCAACCTCAGCCATTCTAGGGTTCCATGATACAACCAACTGTGTCTGTGCCCCAAAGGGGCAGCTGAGCCCATCCTCAGGAAGATGCTGCTCGTTGCCACGTGTCCATGTGGGGGCTGAGGAAGAGCTCAGTTGGCTTTGAGAGCACAACTAAACTGTCCAAACCCTGCAGGTGACATGTGACAACTCCCCCAGCTGTTGGGCTGGCTCCAGTGGCCAAGCTGGGTCCAAAGGGGTGATGTTGGGCATGGGCAAAGAGTGGTGTTGGTAACAGCAGTGAAGCTCCCAAGGCCTCTTGGTGGTGCCCATTCTGGTGCCCATTCTGGTGCCAACTCTGGTGCCCACTCTGGTGCCCATTCTGGCG
>NW_008589198.1:4770-7630 GCF_000691845.1 Merops nubicus
CAACCCCTGCAGGGGACGTGTGACAACTCCCCCAGCTGTTGGGCTGGCTCCAGTGGCCAAGCTGGGTCCAAAGGGGTGATGTTGGGCATGGGCAAAGAGTGGTGTTGGTAACAGCAGTGAAGCTCCCAGGACCTCTTGGTGGTGCCCACTCTGGTGCCCATTCTGGTGCCCACTCTGGTGCCCATTCTGGTGCCCACTCTGGTGCCTTTTTTCCCTGCTGTTTTGGGCAGTGTCCAACCTGACAGGCCTGGAAGGTCTCTTCCAAGGGGAAATTATTTCCCACAGAGGTGGTGGAACCCCTTGGGATTGGTCTCCTACCTTTGCTTCACATCTGCTGTGTCCCACCAGCTGCTAGTGAGCTCCTGAGAGGAGTTCAGGGTGTTTTGGTGAGGAAGCAGCTTTGGCTCTGGATTTCTTAGTCTAGAAAACAACAGGGAGGGGGAAGAGAGACTTGTTTAAACCCCAGAAAATATCTTAGCTCTTTGTTGTACCCTTTCATCTCCTTATTTTATTTAAAACCCACTTCAACGGCTGCAGCTCCTGCTTAATTTGGAGAACAAACCCCTCCCAGTTCAGCTCTCTGGGGATGCTGGAGGCCACGGGTGGAAGAGGAGCTCCCATGGAGGGCAAGTCCTTCCTTCTCCTGAGCCCTCAGCTGCCCACACGGGGCATTTTTAGGGCTGGGCAGTGCCAGGGGGAGTGGTGCCAGGCAGGCTTGGAGGGCTGGAGGAATGGGATCTCCTCTCCCAGGGGCTCTGAGCCTTTGTCAGGAGCCATTGTCTCCTTCTCCCAGCCAGAGCAGGTCAAGGTCAGGGGAAGAGGGGCTCCTGTTGGTGGCCCTGGCAGAAGGAGGAGTTTGCCTGCAGCCAGGGTGAGTGTTTCCATGGCTGGTGTATTTTGGGGGGGCTACATGTGGCTCACAACAGACCCACACAATGGTTGAGGTTGGAAGGTCGGGAGACCTGCTGGGCCACCAGCTCCTGGGCCACCAGCTCCTGGGCCACCAGCAGGTGAGGTGAGAGCTGGTTGGCTTCCCAACAGCCTGCAGCACCTTGCCTTGCCCAGGGGAAGGGGTTCCAGTGCTGAGCTCAGGCACTGGGGCTGGGAGTTTTTTAGGTGCTGGCTTAATTTTTCCCCTGCTGTTCCAGGGGGCCACAGTTAAGCAGCCCCCAAACCCTCTGAGAAGCCCGTGGTAGGAGCTGAACGAAGCCTTGAGCTGCAGGTCAGTGAGGAAGAAGATGATGACCAGAGGTTCTGCCTTGAGCAGGGATCTTGCTGTGCCTGTGCAACCCCCCCCTGGCCAAGCCCTGCTGGGGAGGGCTCAGATACACCATGGAGGTGGTGAAAAAAACCCCACCCCAGTCCCAGGCCACCTTCTTGTGTGCATGTGTGGCCAGAGCTGGTCCCAGCACCCATCAGAGCCAGGGGACATCTTTCTCCCTCCTCAGATCTTCTTGCCTGCAAAGAGTTCCATGAGAACTCCCTGTGCTGCCATTGTTCTTGTGCCCCATGTGGGGGTGGCCAGAGGGAGAACCTGGAATGGCCACAACCTGCTCACCGTGCTGCCTCCTGCCCTGCTGCTGGGGTTTGTTCCTGGTTTTACTTGCAGGACTCCCCAAGGACACTGCAGCCTCAAATTGGTGAGGGCTTGGGGTCATCGCCATGGTTTGGGGCCTCAAGGTTGGTGAGAAGTTCAGCTGTAGAGCTGGGAGCATGACAAGGCACAGCCCATGGGCCTAGAGAGCTCAAAAAGTGCCTTCTAGCAGCACCTGGTCATTTTTCTGGGGCATTTTGTGGGTTTTTTGATCTATTTAGCAGCCCTTAAGCATTGGTCTGGTGTCGTGAGCTTCAGAGGGGTGGGGAGGAGGAAGGGAGGAGTTTGTAGCACAACTGAGGTGCCTGTGTTGTGTTGATGGTGCTCTAAACAACTTATAAAACACCTGGAAAGCAGCACAGGGACCATTCCCTTGGTGCTGGAAGACCTGAGCTTGTCTTTAAGATATGGGGAGGGGGCTGAGACTCACTGGGAGTGGTCAGGGAGGTGTTGAGGTGGTGGCTGAGTTCATGGGTTGAGCTCCCAGGCTTCAGCTCAAGAAGTTGATGTTTCTTTGCCTCAAGCCAAACGTGTCTGCCTTTTTCTTTCCACTTGCTCTCCTCTCTCCTGCCTCTTACAGTTCCAGGCCTCACTGAGGAGAACCTTCCAGGATCTATGCCAGGTCAGTCACTCATGCTGTGCACACCTCAGGGCAACAACCAAAACCAGAGACAAGTCCCAGAAGCTGCCACAGATTTGACAGAACCACACTTGGAAGCAAAACTGGGCATCTTCCCAGCTGGAAAGGCTGACTGAGAAATGGAGAAGGAAATAACATCAGTGTCCAGCTGCAGCCTCAGACACAGAGATACAACATTGGGCCACAAAAATCCCCAGGAGATTCTCCACGGGCAGAATTTAAGTGGGTACTAAACTTTGCTGCTTCCCAAGTGCTGCTCATCATCAGATTCCCTGGGGAGGAGGATCCTGGTGTGACCAGAAGGAGGCAGGGACTGATTATAAATGTGAGATGAGAGGGTTAAAGACACAGAAGTTGTTTCTCCAGCAGGGCCAGCAGCACCCAGAGGAGATTCGCGAGCGGATCCCGTCGACTCCTGCTGCTGCCAACACAAAGACAAAGCTTGTGGCTGATAGATTTGTTTTTATTATTACAGAACAGATGAACTAAAATAAGCCAACAGTATAATTTTTATGCCAACAGCCATCTCTCTAGCACAGGCAGTGACTGACTCCACGTCCCCTTCTCCCCCCTCCCCGGGGCTCCCTTGGGCGGCGGCTCTCGCACGAGGGTTTTGGGCTCCAGTG
>NW_008589198.1:7678-7943 GCF_000691845.1 Merops nubicus
GGAGTGCCTGGGAGAAGCAGAGGAAGGAGTACACACGTGGTGGGAGCAGGAAGCAGAAAAGGCTCGTGGATCCTCTTGCACGTTCACGTTGTACCCGGGTGGGGGGGTCTTTCAGCAGGCAGCGAGCCCCTAAGTTGCTCCTCGAGTCAAGCCAGGAGTTTCTTCCCATTCCAAGCTAACATAAGGGCAAGATGCACCCAGCTGGGGAGTTTTTGGCAGAGCGAGGGGCAGTCCAGGTAAAACCAAACCCAAAAAACCACCTCCC
>NW_008589199.1:0-1813 GCF_000691845.1 Merops nubicus
ATGACCCCCATGTCCTTGATATGCCTGTGTCCTGTGCAATACTCTAATATATGTTTCATTAAAACAAAACAAGGAAGAAACTTGCAATGAGGATGGAAGAATGAAGAAGCAGTGTGTCTTTAAGTATAAACATAAAGCAACAGGGTATACACAACACTTGTTTTATCTGTGTTCTGCTTCCTACCTGCTGTAGGCAAAAACCCCTCTTCAAAGATGAAAGTTGGCTTGATATTATCCACTGAGCTACATTTACATTTTTTGCTCCATTGAATGAAAGCCATGATAGTTCTTTAAATATTGATTTCAGACTTCATTTCTCCAGGACATAAAGCAGAATTAAATCTATTACATTTTTCAAGTTTATTTTGGTGATGAACACTGTTAAAGATAAAGAAATGAGAAACGTTAGGGATTATTTGAATGATTTCTAAATACTGTTTTTAACAGATCTCATATGAACAATGTTTCTGACATAAGTCAGAGGAAAATCCTTTTAATTAGCAATAATTTTGAAAACAGTTGATTGCATCTCTGAAGTTAATTTCTTTTGAAACTTCATTACTGCTAATAAAAAGAGCTTCTGACATTTTGAAAATGTTTGTGTTTGGTGAAGAGTTTATGAAGTGATTGGCAAAGACATAACTTCAGAATATGAACACTCTATATATAAAAATTTCCAGAGCTTTCAGTTGATATAATATTTTAGAATCTATAGTTACTAGACAGTGTTTGGATAATTACATGATTTCATCTCCAAAAACCACAATTAAAGAAATGTCTGCACACTGACAGTCTGATGGGCATTGATAGTTCCACTGACAGACTTGCACGAGTTCACTAAAGTTTCAGAAAGATTTCATGCCCATGTAACTGAATGCAAACTAAAACTGTTTGTTTTTTTTTTTTTTTTTTCCGTTACAGAGCATTTGAATGCAAATTTCTAATTTCATTTTGAATAAAATCACATTGAAATGGACTACAGTGCTCCAGTTCTACTGTCTAAAAAATTAACCGTATTGGAAAAAGCTGCATTTGATACTCATTAAAATGTATTACACTGTCATTTGAATGAACATTTTAAGTATTCATTGCATAAGATAAAATGTAATGAAACAGTGCTTAGATGCCAAAGGTATGTAAGTGTCATTTTTCTGACCATTTCTGTCTCCAGTGAGCGGAGCTGAAAACCTGTTTTTATTGGTATTAGCCATTAAAATGCACTCTTTTCTCTGTGGAAGACTGAAAGCTTTAGCACTGCATAAAGCATAGCTAGGTTCCACCTAGTCCATACATGTCAATACAATATGCTTAAGCTGGCTAAAAATTGTCATTCCCTGGGTCTCTGCCATTACTGAGATTTGTGTTGTCAAAGAAACAGAGGGAAATATACTGCATTTCTCTCATGTCAGCCAATCAATAAACAGGTTTAAGGGACTATGATAACAAAAATGGGATCGTAGTTATCTTAATGTCTAAGGAGCAACATAATAATACCTGTCTTATATAAATAGATCAGTTATTCTCTTGACTAAGAAGTAACAACATATAATGAAAACTGTAAATAAAAGTACTATCCCACTCATACACAGGTTGCCCAGACAAGCTGTCAATTCCCCCTCCCTGGAAGGATTCAAGGCCAGGCTGGATGGGGCTTTGAACAACTTGATCTAGTGGAAGGTGTCCCAGCCGATGGTAGGACAGGTGGAACACGATAATATTTAAGGCCCATTCCAACCCAAACCATTGTATGATTCTATAATTCATGCCATAATAAAGCGGCCAGAGAGGAAGAGAGGGACTTGGGGGTGCTGGT
>NW_008589200.1:0-3150 GCF_000691845.1 Merops nubicus
ACAGCACCTTAAAAAATTGTCAATAGTTTTTTCAGATGCCCTATTAAGTCTCAGCACTTAAATGTCAGAGGTTGTCAAGCTGAAGACTTATGTTAAATGTTTCAATTAGTGTTTAAGTGAAGCAACTTATTTTCTCCGCCTGTTGTGCATTACAAAAATGCACACAAAGAAGTCTGAGACTCACCAAATGCTGTGAGTGATATTTTATATAAAAAGCCAATTGTGCAGCAGCAGAGCACCAGATTAATATAGTAAATATATTACTGCTGGGTTGTTTGGTTTTGGGGAGTGGGGGGTGTTGTTTTTTTTCTGTGCAGTGGAAGCTAGCAATTAGGCTGTTCTCATGATAAAAATGCTGTTGTTTTAAGAAATAGTGGTTCTGTGATGTAGTTCTGTATTCTGAAGTGTTTGATATGGATGCAAGCTCTGTTAACATCTCTTTTTCCAAGTCATGCACTCTCATGCATGACTTAAAATGCATTTTAAGTCCCCATAGCAGAACACTGGTTTTGTTCAGTGTCAATATCTCCAGGAGAAAACCATGTCCAACTTTATCCAACAATACAACAATCTATAAATATTGAAACCGGTAACACCAGAAGCAAACTTTTTCTTAAACGAATCTGGTATCTTTTTATTAAGCCTTGGAGGACCTCTAAGTCCTGCCCAGTGAATTTTTCAGTGGAAGTCTCCTTTGCCTTTTTGAACAAAGGATATAAACCCCCATTAAGTGTTAGTGTGCAGCAGTGGATGGACAGGTTACAGTAGACATCAGTGCATACAAACCAAGACTTCATCTCAGAATCCCAGTCTGAGAAGCAAAATCTGGTATGAGAGGGCTAGATGGCGATTGCTTGTGTGCATGGGTAGCATCACTGTTCCTAGCAGGAAAGAAAACTGCTGAACTAGGAATTTGCCAAGACGATGTACCCCATCAAGGCCCCATTATGATTTTTTTTCCCCCCCTTTTTTTGTGAAGCTTGGTAAATGGTATGAAAAGCTTGCTGGTTTAAAGCCAAGTAAAACTTCTCTGTGCCCCCGCACCTCCAAGCAGCGGTTGCGTGGAGACCCGAGATCTCACGCAGTGTCTCAGCGCCATCTCTTGGCGCATTTGCTGTCGTACACAAGACTCACGTTAACGGGCTTTGTAGACACCCAAGCACACGTTTTATTAAAGTATTTTTCTCCTCTTACAAAACTAATCAAGTTTCGAGAACGTTCAAGTACTTGAATTACCTACAGAAAGCTGTCCTATTACTGAAAAGTCACCCCCACAATATTCTGTTCCCTTTTCTCACTCAGCTCCAGACACAGTCACCCTCACTTTGTGAGCTGTCCGATCAAACAACATTCCTGCTCGTTTTCTTTTGCCAAAGATAAAAGCTTGGCCTACATGAAGTGATGCCCTCATATTTCCCTTCTAGAATCTTCCATGATGTCTGTAATTGGAATGCCACGAGGGCAAGAAAAAGCGTTCACCCCAGATTGCTGAAGTTGAGCAAGGAACAGTCTTTTCAAGACGAGACTTAACTATTGGAAACGTTTGGGCAGCTTGAGACACATAGTAACACAGGCTATTTTCTGAGAGTAAGCCCTCAAGTGCGGAGTACTCAAAGGGAACTTTTCCATGACAACTGTGTTGCTGGACAAGGCACTTTGCAAAATTTAATGTTACACCAGAAAGAGAACCATTTCATACTATGGAAGAGTTCCTTTTCTTGTGCAGGAAAACAGTACAACAAAGAAGCGAGGCCAAGTCTTAAAAGTCTGTTATTAAAGTTATAAGGATCTAAGCTTATTCTCTTGGGAAAATGAAGCTTCATTTTAAGTATCAGAAGTTTTCGGTGTAGAGAAGATATTGATATTGAACCAGGTTGTCCTATTTTAGTTACTAGGCTGCCAACATACAGGCTGAAACTCCAGGAGCTGTAGGAGGTACAGAAAGCACAATCCCCTGACCAGAGCAAACAAAACCCCCCTGACCAGAGCAAACAAAACCTACTTTATTTCTGTAGGTCTGTCTGTATTAAAACTTTCTAACTGTGGAGTTTGATAACCAAGCCTACATCTACAAAGGAAATTAATTCCATGCAATTCTTGCAATTGCAAAGGCCACCTTAGGGACAAAAAGCAGAATAAGTGAAATAGACAAAAATTCTGTGTATGTATATCTAGCTACTGTAATGCTCAGATTATAATGAAAACACCTATTCAAACAGCTTCCAGAAAAAAAAAAAAAAGCTTTTCCTATAGCCTCCAGATATCTCTGCAACACTGACGACATTTTAGTAATAACAAGAGTTAGAAAAATCTGCACTACAGACACAAGTGCAGCAGCATTCCTGAATGTCACAGTGGCCTGACCAAGCTGAGAAATTCTTACCAGGGTTACTGAAATAAACTGTAATATGTTTTGTCACTTGTTATCTACCCAGGAAATCAGAAGGAAACACAAGTTATTTGAAACAATGAAATTTGATATTTGATAGGGAGAAGATCAAACACTGTCAAGCAGCAATTCCACTGAGAGATCAAATGGTCAAAGATAGTTCTATTACTTTCCACACATTTGAATCAATAAAGAAAGCATACATGCAACAATCAAGTAATTCAGCATCCTCCTAATCCTGCATTTACCTTGCAAATGCGTTTTGGCTAAATAAGAGCTACGGCCATTTGATGATTTAATGATAAGCAAACAAACTGTCATTTAAGGCAACACAATGGCATACAAATTTCACTGCAGGCAAGTTCAAGGTTGTACACAATGGAAGAAACAACCCAGCTCAATAGGCACATGCTGATGGTTTCTAAAATTAACTGAAACAATTCAGAAAAAAAAAAAAATTAAAGGTCAAGATGAAGAGATGACAGGGAACATCTGCTAAAAGATGGGGAAATAAAAACACAGACAAAAATATTAAGGCAAAGAATAAACATCCCAAGTACTGTCCTGCTGTTTAAGACTGTTACATGACTTCACCTTGTTATGTTACTTTCCCTCTGTGAGGCTTCTGAAAAATGAGCAACTTACACCTAACATCAGGTAAGAATTTTCACTGCTCTGCTCTTCTGTAACCCTGAAAAAGACCAAATCAGATATCAGATGTCCAGACAGCAGAGAACAGGAGAACGGGAGAAGTATAAAGG
>NW_008589201.1:0-6909 GCF_000691845.1 Merops nubicus
GGACAGGGCCTGTCCCTGTCCCCGTGCTGTAATTGCTCCTGTGAGTAAATAACGTTTATTCCCATTGGCATTCAGGCGTGGCTGCCTCCAAAACACGAGCCCCCCAGTGTGGAGGAGTGAAACTTTTGTTAAAATAGAAAATTCTGCTGAAATTCTGCCGAAAGTTTCTGCTTCAACCGGGTGAAAACTCCAGAGTCACCCCCGCACCCCTCTGCGAATGACAGAGTGATCTCTGGGTTTCGTGTCGCTGTTATTTGGAGCGACAGGGGGTCCCTGAAGCCCTTTTCCCAGCGATGGGGGATCCCCAAACCCCTTCCCCAGCGGTGCTCCCTGAAACCAGAGCCCCTGGAGCTCGCAGGGAGGTGCTGACACCCCAGGCTGGCTGGGGCATTTGGAGCCGAGCTCTTCTTTGGGGAGAGTGGGAACAGAAAAAGGCAGGATTTTGCTTTTGGGGCCTTTTAAACAGAGCAGTATAAACAATACGTTGGGTTTTTGCTCTGACTTCCCCACTGCGGTGCTGGGAACAGGGCTGGCGCTTTGCAGCCCCCTCTTCCTCCTCGCTCTCTGTAACTCCGGGGTGTTTGTGGGTGCAGTGACAGACAAGTTCACGGAGAGCATGTACGTCCTGGCCAACGAGCCTTCCGTGGCCCTCTACCGGCTGCAGGAGCACGTCCGCAGGTCGCTGCCCGAGCTGGCCCAGCACAAGGTGGGTCCTCCCTCAGTCCCCCCAATTCTCCCTCCCCTGGGAGGCTTTTATCCCCTCTGTGAAGTAAGGAGGGTCAGAAGGGTGAAGAAATGAGTGTGGGGAGGTGAAGCAGGGGAGGAATCGCTTCCCCTGGCTGTGTTCCTGCTCTCCTCCCTGCCCTCCTTCCCTAATGAACCCAGATTGTGACACTGTTGTTAATTAGTTAGTTCTTAAGGTGTTCTCTACGTGCCTGTGTACAGGGGTGTCTGGGGGGTGTAGCATGTGTTGGGACTCTTCCATCACCGGTGTGCAGGGGATGGGGTTGGAATATTCCCAAGCTGTCCCTCCCTTTCAGTTACCCAAGGAAATCCCAGGTCCAGGGGATGTGTCCCAAACAAAAAGAAATGGGACAAGTCCTGTGTCCAGCTGTGGAGCCCACAGCACAAGGAGGATGTGGAGCCCACAGCACAAGGAGGATGTGGAGCCCACAGCACAAGGAGGATGTGGAGCCCACAGCACAAGGAGGATGTGGAGCCCACAGCACAAGGAGGATGTGGAGCCCACAGCACAAGGAGGATGTGGAGCCCACAGCACAAGGAGGATGTGGAGCCCACAGCACAAGGAGGATGTGGAGCCCACAGCACAAGGAGGATGTGGAGCCCACAGCACAAGGAGGATGTGGAGCCCACAGCACAAGGAGGATGTGGAGCCCACAGCACAAGGAGGATGTGGAGCCCACAGCACAAGGAGGATGTGGAGCCCACAGCACAAGGAGGATGTGGAGCCCACAGCACAAGGAGGATGTGGAGCCCACAGCACAAGGAGGATGTGGAGCCCACAGCACAAGGAGGATGTGGAGCCCACAGCACAAGGAGGATGTGGAGCCCACAGCACAAAACATTTCCTGGGCCTTGCCTGGAGCTGCTGCTCTTCCCATCCAGTTCTTCCTGCTCACTTCATGGGCACTTCCATCTTCTTCACTGCTTTCCTGGTCACCAGCTGTGTGCTTAATGGTGCAGTGATGTGGCAAGAACAGGGAGAAAATGGAAAGATAATTACTTGTGGCAGCTGGAACAGCAGCAGATCCAGAGCTGCTGCTGGTGGCTTCTCTTCCAGCCTCCTTAGCTCCTGAGGTTTTTTTCCCAAGGCTGTAGCCTCATGTTTGGGAGCATATTCTGCTCCCTGCTGGTAACCAGTCCCTGGTGGGAGCTGGGAGGGTTAAACATAACTGAGGACAGTGTCCTGGTGGTGCTGCCAGGCTGCAGGTGCCAGGCTCAGGGCCAGGTTCTCTCTGTTTTCCTCGACCCCACTCTCATTTTACCCCAGGTTCAGGCATTGCTGTGTGCAGCACACAGCCCGGGCCTCTCAGTGCCCTGAGCCCAGGAGAGAGGGATCCACGTGGGGCCTGACAGGGCTGTTGTCCCAGCAGAGCCTTCAGTTAGGTGGGGCTGGATGTTTTGGGTTGTTCTGCCCGAGCCCATCAGCCCCTGATGCAGGCTGGAGCAGGAAGGTGTCAGCAGAGCTCTGCGCCGTGCAAACCCTGCCAGGTCTCATCCACGTCACAGCAAAGGCACTAAACTGAGGGGGGTTTAATTCTTCAGAGCAGAAAAGAAGGAATGTTCTACGTGGATCCATTCTCAGTCCCAAGATGCAGGTCGTGTGTGGAGGAAATGGGTTTATTGGGGGTTTCCAGCTTCCCTTCAGCCATGCAGTGACTCCATCTCTGGCTGGCTTCTCCTGAGACACAGGAAATTCCCAGACGGATTAAACCTGGGCAAAAAATGGGGAGGAGGGGGCTGGGAGAAGAGCTCCTGCAAGGAGAAGGTGACCTCCACGCCTTCACAACAAGCAGCTTTCTACGAGTTGATAAAACAACAATCCTAATACCTTCCTGGCTGTCTCAAACTCTCCAAGCAGATTTGCCAGCTCCCCGCTAAGACTGGGCGTGATGTGAGGCTCCAGCCACGCTGCTGAGCCCTGCTCCATGCAGAGCAGCCTCTCTGGATCCCTCCTGGTCCTTGGAGAGCTGAATATCTCCTCATTAAGTGACTTCCAAGTGACAGGAACGTGGCGTTAGTGCTGTTGTGTGTTGATGACTGGCTTTAGTTCTTAAACTGCATCCCAGGGCATGTCGTGGGAATTGGAAGAAAAGGCATCAAGGAAAGGTAAAGAAATGAGGAGCTCTAGGGAAAGGAGAAGCTCTTAGTCCTAATGAAGGACATGGAAATGTTAGGAAGTGGTGGGAATGCTGGGAACAGGCATCCCTGCCTCTGATACTGGGAAGTGATTAAAATCTACCAGTGCTCACAGGCAGGAGCCTGGGCCATGAACAACTGAGCCAGCAGAGTGTCATGGTCATTAAAGACCAGCCAGCACCTCTTGGGTGAGGAGCTGCAGGGAAGTTTCTGAGTCTTTTCCACACAGAGTGTCCCCAGCAACAGAGGCAGCTGGACTCTGGGACGAGCACAGTCTCCATGGGGTTGGGAGCCCTGGGTTGAAGGACCCTCCCCTGCAGAGAGCTGCCTGCAGCAGTGCATGTAGGGGCTTGTTTCTTTTGTAGTTTAAAGCTCTGTGGTCAGGCAGCCTGATGTAGGGCAGGCTTTGAACAGCAGAAGAGATTTTGGATGCAGTCCAAGCTCCTACCCGACCTCCTTCACTCACAGAAAGGGGCCCTTGGATTTCCTCTGGCTTGGAACAAGACCCAGCAGAATAGGCTGGAAAATTAGCTCCCATGAGAATATATTGGAGTGCCCAAACTGCTTGAGGACCTTTGGACTAATTCTCTGAGCTACACCTCTGAATTCAATCTGTGTTTGGTTTTCCTGTTCCTCGGAGCTCCAGCGTGGGGTTCTGTCCCATGCAGTGCTGCCCCAGCTTGTGTGGGGTGTACAGGGCTCCTTCCAGCTCCTGAAAGGACAGGCACAGCACTGACTGCCCCTGGGGATCAGTCTCTGGAGTTTTAGGGGTGCTTTGAGTGGCAGGTCTAATGAAACGAGAACTTTCAGTGCTGGGGAAGAAACTTCTACCTGATTTTGTGTGAAGGACTAAAAGCCAGACTCCACAGGAGCTGTGCTGCTTCAGATCCTGGGATCACAGACTGGTTTGGGTCAGAAGGGACCTTTCAAGCCCATCTGGTCCAACCCCCTGCAGGGAGCAGGGACATCTGCAGTTAGAACAGGTTGCTCAGAGCTTGGTCCAACCTCCCCTGGAATGGTCCCAGGGATGGGGCAACCTGGGCCAGGGGCTCACTGTGCTCAACAAATTTCTCCCTTCTCTCCAGCCTAAATCTCCCTCTTTTAGTTTAAACCCATCCCCCCTTGTCCTGTCCCCACAGGCCCTGCTCAAAAGTCTGTCCCCAGCTTTCTGACAGGCCCCTTGAAGTCCTGAAAGGCCCCCAGAAGGTCTCCCCAGAGCCTTCTTTCCAGGCTGAACAACCCCAACTGCCTCCTGCTGGCCCCCCAGCAGAGGGGTTCCCCCCTCAGGTGATATTTGTGGCCTCTCTGACCCTGTCCCAACACGTTTATGTCCTCCTCATACTGAGGAGCCCAGAGGGGGGTGCAGATCCTGGCTGCCTGCTGTCCACAGGCACGGGGAGATCCCAGTGCTCTGGAACATCAGCTGGGCAGGGCTGGAGCTTGTCCCACGGCCAGCTGCATCTGCCCAGCGTGCATCTCACAGTGCCCTCTGCTCTCCTCTCTTCCAGTCTGACATGCAGAGCTGGGAGGAGCAGAGCCAAGGAGCCATCTACACCGTGGAGTACGCCTGCAGGTACAGGGGGCTCCTCTGAGCAGGGGGCTGTGGCAGAAGCAAAGCAGAAGCTGCCTGTGGCTCCCCAACTTCTCCTTGGTGTGAGCCCCAGGGTGGGATCTTGCCAATGCCTACAGTGCTGGTCACTGCCTGAAGGGTGGGGGGCAAGGGGATGGGGCCAGACTGTGGTCAGTGGTGCCCAGGGACAGGACAAGGGGCAACAGGCACCAACTGGAACCCAGGAGGTGCCACCTGAGCAGGAGGAGAAACTTCTTTGGTGTGAGGGTGCAGAGCCTGGAGCAGCTGCCCAGAGAGGCTGTGGAGTCTCCTGCTCTGGAGAGATCCCAAACCCTCCTGGCTGTGACCCTGGGCCCCCTGCTGGGGGGGACCTGCTGGAGCAGGGGGTGGAGGAGACGATCCCCAGAGGTCCCTTCCAGCCCCCACCACTCTGGGGTTCCGTGTTTCATGTTGATGAGTGTGGCAGCTCTTCCCCAGCCCTGTGCAGGGCAGACCTGCTGCTCTCCTGCACTAAATCCAGCCAGCCAGCCTGTGGAGGTGCCTGAAGTCAAAGCTCCTCCCTGACAGAGGGCTGTTAAGAAGTGTGTCCTCCAAAACCACGCTGCCTTGGCATCTCCTCACCAGGCCTCCATCCTCCTGCCTCTTTTCTTCTCCCAGTGCCATAAAGAACATGACTGACAGCAGTGTGTACTTCAAGAGCATCGACAGCCTGCTGAAGCATGCCATAGCCATGAAGGACCAGCTGAATGCTGCCCAGGGCCGCAGGTACCACGGGGAGGTGCCCTGTCCCTTCAGCCAAGTGACCTTTCAGGGGCTTTGGTGACACAACAGGGCCCAGGGCAGCTGGGCCAAGCAGTAAAATGATCCCAGAGCATTGTTTGGAAGAGCACCCTGCTTGTCTTCCAGTGCTCTTCAGGGGGTGGTTACTGGGAAGGAAATAATCTTGTTTATAAAAGGGTAACTGGAAAATTGTTTCTTTCCTTGTTTAAAAGGAAAGGTCTCTTCCAACCAGAGTGATTCTGTGACTCTAAGCAAGGCTTTATTGGAGGTTCTTTTAGCTGCTGCTGTCCTGCCTGCTGGACATGACTGTGTCTGTCTCTTCACAGCACTGCTGCCCCACAAGCCAAGAATCCCCCAACCAGTTCCTGATTCCAGACCAGCCTGGATGTCCTCTGCCACCTTCTCCAGCCCAGCTGTATGTTCTCCAGCCACGGGCAGGGGTGAAAACCCACTTGCTCCATCTGTGAGGCTGCCCAGAGCTCTCTACCTGCCCCACCATCCCCAGTGAGCAGGGGAATCCTACCACTGGCTCGGAGCTACCTTTGGGGAGTGCTTTGGGGGGCACTTGTGGCCCTTTCCACAGCACTCTGCACCTGCATTTGTCCTGTCCAGTTCTTTTTGATGTCAGACTGCTATGAGGCATTTCTCTCTCTACCTCTTGGCCACAGAAATCTCAGAAAAACTGAGTCTTGCTTGCAGTGTTTTGTAGATGGCCGAGTAAGGACGTAACGTGGGCACACTTCAGCTCTGTTCAGGAGGCATTCTGTGAGGAGAGGTTTTCATGTGTGTGCCAAGGAGCTGCTGAACTTGGTGAGAACAATAATAAAAAGAAAAAAACCAAAGTTCTGTTTAAAACCTTCCCCTCTTGCTCACCTCGGGCTGGGGGGTCTTGGAGTGCTGCTGGCACTGAGTGTTTCCAAGGGCATGGAGCAAAACAAAGACATGTAGAGTTGGAGCCTTTCAAGTGAAAAAAAAAGGAACTGTCCTGTTCTTCAAAGGGGAAAAAAAAACAACAAGAAAGGGGTTTCTTCATCTGCTGTCAGGCAGAGCTGTGCCCACAGCTTCAGAGGGCACTTGGAAAAGGATGGAGCTTGAGTGTTCATCTCTCCTGGAACCAACGGTTCTGTGCTGCTGAAGTTTAGCAAGGCTGCAGGATCAAAGCTGTGCCAGACTCAGTTTCCAAGGAGGTTCTGCTGTGCTCAGGGTGCCTGTCAGGACAACAGCACTGGGGGTGTGAGGGAGTCTGAATCCATGGGCTCCCTTCTCTCCCTCAAATGCTTCCCTGGCTGCTGCATGCTGAGGGATTGGCAAGACCCCAGTGTGCTGCTGGGCAGGGCTTGCAGCAGGCAGGGCTGTGAGGAACCAGCAAGGTGTTGGTCAGTGTGGAGATAGAGCCAGCTGGACCTGTGTGTGCCTCCCAGGAGCAGCCACTGCCCTTAGTGCTGCTGCTTTCTGCCTCACAGGAAGGCAGCACTGGGGCAAAACCCTTCCCAGACCTGCCCCAGCACTGGGCACCTCTCTGAGGGCAGGCTGAGAGCCCTGGGGCTGGTCAGCTGGAGGAGACTCTGAGGGGATCTGATCAAGAGCTAAAGAGCCCATGGGGGATGAGAGGCTGGGGCCAAACTCTGTCAGTGGTGCCCAGCGACAGGACAATGGGCACAAACTGGAACCCAGGAGGT
>NW_008589201.1:7055-8001 GCF_000691845.1 Merops nubicus
GAGAGATCCCAAACCTGCCTGGCTGTGACCCTGGGCACCCTGCTGGGGGTGAGCTGCTGGAGCAGGGGGTTGGATGAGATGATCTCCAAGGCTCCTTTCCAACCCCATCGTGCTGGGGTTCTCCTGATGGCACCCAGGTAATCCCCAGAGAGGTCCCTCCACCCCCAAGCAAAGCCCTGGGGTTGCTCCAGCATGACCCTGCTTGGTGAGCTGGGCTCTGCTCAGAGGGTGGATGTGCTGGTGCCCATGCAGCAGGTTCTGTGCCACCCCAAACCCACCCTCTGCAGCTTGCAGGCTCCTGGTTCCTCTCACTTGCTCCTCCCTCAGTTCCTTGCACCCGCCTGGCTGTGCACAGGGGTTGGTTTTAGGAACCATCTTGGTGGTGGAGGAGTAAGGCAGGAGGTCAGGGAGGGGCAGGGAGGGGCAGGGAGGTAGCCACTGCCAGAGGAAGCCCCTGGGATCTCTGGAGGAGGAAGGTAGGTCTGCTCATGGACAAGATCCACTTGCTGCTGCTCACCCACGGGTTCTGCTTCCTTCAGTGCAGCCACGGGGGCACTGGGTGGGTCCGTGCCAGCCACTGCCCTGCCAACCTGCCCTTGTTTGCAGGGTGGCAAGTGCCAGGAGGGGCTGGGGGCTTGGCTCAGGCAGCCGAGGGCTTTTGGCTGGGGCTGGAGGTGGCATCTTCTCAGTAAAAGCAGCACAGAGCATCAGGCGGTGGGTGCACAGACCCCTGGGTGGGAGGGCGGAGAAGGAGCCACCTCCCTGCTCCGGGCAGCCCTGACCTCTGCTGGAGCTCTACAGAGAGATGCAAACCCCCTGGAGCTCCATGGGGGTGAGGCTGAGCGAGGAGGTCCCCCAGGGATGAGGCTGAGCAAGGAGGTCCCGCTCCCCCTCACACCAGCGTGGAGTCCTTGCCCGAGGCTCCGGCTTTTCGGGAGAGCAGGTT
>NW_008589202.1:0-6051 GCF_000691845.1 Merops nubicus
CAGAAATATCCCCTGAGGGGAAAAAAATCCAGCAAGACTGTTAAGATCAGATAAAACAAAATATTTTCTTAACTGGAAATAACATGGGAAAATAAAACTCCTGGGAGTTCCACCAAACCACAGGATTTCCAATAAGTGTACCTTAAATAAAACAAAGTTATAAAATCTGAAACAATTTAACAATCAGCTTTAGCTTATAATGTATTTACCATTGTATTTTAATGAGTTCATTGTAACTATTAGTGGGCTTTCCCCACTTCATAACCCAGTGGTTAAATGCAATCCCAGATGTCACACAGCACAGATCCTGTTTGTCAGCCCTTGAGTCTGTTTTCACTCAGGGATACACTTTCCTGATAGATTTACACTAAATAATGATATTCCAAACCAATGATTTGAAGTCAGTCATGTTAAAAAGAAAGGGTTTGGATGTGGTAGGTCTATCCCAACAAGTAATTTTTCATCCAGGAATGAAAGCTGCTGTTAATTATAACCTACATCAGGTTCTAGAGAGGGTGCAAAGAAGAGCAACAAAGCTGCTGAGGGGTGTTGAGGATGAGCCTTACGGGGAGTGGCTGAGGGAGCCGGGGTTGTTGAGCTTGAAGAGGCTGAGGGATGACCTTGTTGCTGTCTACAAGTCCCTGAGAGGAGCCTGTAGGGAGGTGGGTGTCGGCCTCTCCTTACCTGCCACAGCTGGTGGGACAGGAGGAAATGGTGCTCAGATACACCAGGGCAGGTTTAGGTTAGACACTGGGAAAAACCTCTACACGGAAAGGGTGATCAAGCACTGGAACAGGCGTCCCAGGGCAGTGATGGAATCACCACCCCTGCATGTATTTAAAAGCCATCTAGGTGGAGTGCTCAGGCATGTGGTGTAGAAGTGGCCTGGTAGAGTCAGGTGATGGTTGGACTCGATGATCTTGAAGGTCCTTTCCCACCATAGTGATTCAGTGAATCTAAAATATTTCAGAATATTATTCAGATGTACTCAGCATAATTGGGCAAAACCATGACAGAGGAATATCTATAAACCTCAGAGCTGGTATCTGCTTTCCCCCCAGGTGTGCTGCATACCAAAGACACCTAACGGCCCCTTCATTAAGCCATTCCACTGAGATTTGACATTTGTCCTTCAGAACCTCCTGGCACCTACAGACGTGATTCCTTTAGCAGGCAAAGCAAAATAATCCACAAAAAACCCTCGCCCACCTTACCTGCTTTGCTGATAATTTAAAAACACACTGCCACCAATGATTAGCTAATCTCCCTTTAGCATAAATTAGCATTTAAAAATGTGTTGCTTGAGCAAATCTGTTCTGTTCTACTGGATTGAATCCCTTTTTTGTTGTTGGGTTTCTAACAATAGCTTCTGCCATCTGGGGCTGGCATGTTGCTGTTTGTATCTTTTTGACTCTGCTAATAAAACACAAGTGGTTCCCTCACTGCACTCCTCTCGTTGCCCATTTCCTCACCATGGAACAAGGTTTATCATAGCCTTTGTGGTTTGTTAGTACCAACAGACACACCCGAAGGAACTGCACAAGTAGGTGATGGAACTTGGGTCTTCACATCTCTGAATCCCTACGAGGTGGGACCTGCAGACACAAACACTGAACGCTGGCAGATGTTTATCCCAGTCCTCACTAACACGACTGCCACCAGTGCTGGGAGATGGTCAGTTTAATGCTGACACGGCCCTCCACGTGCAGAAGATAAAGTCAAAGCTAATTAGGAAAAATCAATAGAGCCAAAGCTGTTATGACCTGGAATAGAAGCTAAAGAAAAGCTGAGCTCTGCTTATTCCATGGGTTTCTAACAGGCCCTTTTCTAGATCTTTTCAAAACTCGCTTCAGCAAAGAGGACATAAGTCAAAATGTTGATGGAAAACACACTTTGAGGTGGTATTTCAAAGCTTAGCACTGGCTTCATTCTAGAGTCAATAGAAGCTCCCTCGGAGGCACATTCAAAGGAAAAGCCTAAGTTGAGGTGCTGTAAATCACCTTTTATTGGCCATAGAAGGAACCTAGGAGATTAACCCACGTCAGGTAACGTTAGCCTTTAATCTAGTGAGGGCTCAGCCTTTTTATCTATTTTCCTTTGAAAAAACCCACACTATCAGTTTAATAAGCTTTTTAAAAACTTTCTATTTTAATCACAGTGATTCAGTATGAAAACCTGTTTAGCTAAGTGTGTTGTAGCTTTGTGGAGATCAAATCTCTGCGTTCAGTGGGGTCCCTGACAGCACAGAACTCCACTGTGCACTGTGGCCTCAGCAGAACTAAATATAGTGAGCAAACTATTGCCTGGCTTTGTGCTTTCTTTTCAGTCTCTGTCAGATACCTAGAGAATGTGTTCATGTCTAAATTAACTTTTCTGATAAAGCATTTATTCCAAATTAATTGTTTTTCAGTACCAATGGCAGTCCAGAGGCCCTCAAATAGCTTCCTGGCACAGAGAGAGGAAGAAGGAGACAATGATTGATGCCATACCCATACCAATTTGCAGTTCAGACCTACTGTATTTGTTACCTGATTTTCCTGGTAACTCTCAGCTGCAAACCCTTCTAACTGTGGTCATTTAAATTCAGCTGAGGAAATGACAGCTTTGTATCTATAAATATAAAATATATTCCAAAAAGAAAATTACTATGAATTGATGGCTTATTGTTTTAGCTTAGACATCCTGTTTTCAGCCTTCAAAGTCCTGCAACTGCTCTAAACACGAGACCTGTGCTTTTCCCTCCCTTAGGATCCAGATGTCTATCTTCAGAAACCAATTACTAAATCTTCAAAATGCTGCTATGGGAGACCCATTCTATCATTCAAATGTGCTTCTGGAAATGCAGATACTCTATGAAAAGTGGTCCATTCTGCCACTAGGCTTGATAAAAATGGAGATACAGTTTTCAACCATTAAGTGTTTTCCCACAGTCATGGATCATGGATGTGTAAAGCAAACATTTGGCTAAGCACAGGAGAATTACAAGGAGATGTGTTATCCATAGACCTCTGTGATGTCACCAGTTAATACTCAGCCCCTGTATGTCACAGACAGCAGATCTCACCCTCTGCTCCCTCAGACTAATGTGACAAACCCTTCTGACGAGTGCTGTGTAACCCCCCAATAACATGTAACTTCAAGGAGTCATTCATCGTGCTGAGTGGCTGGTGGTAGGACATGAAGCAGGGACAGGGATGAGCATTGATCTGGCAGTGCTCCTTGGACTGCATGGCCTCAAAGGCATCTTCCAACCAAAATGATTCTATAACTCTATGAAGCTGTACCTTTTTTCCTGGTATTCTTGCGAGGTATGAGTCAGACCAGGTCGTGAGGCTGCTCAGAGGAGCTGGGGAGCTGTTACCCCCAGGCAGGCTCACGCATGGTGTGTGCAATGCCCTGCACTCTGCAGGCCAGCCTGGTCTCACATCTGCAGCCGTGCAGGGTGAGGCCTGGCAGGCACAGGTCCTGCTCAGTGTACAAAGCTTTCATCTGCTGAACAGCACAGGCAGTAGCTGGGGCTAACAGCCTGCTGGGTTACATGTCACACCCTCACCACCCTGATGCAGACAACCTGAGGAGTCTTTGCAAGCCAAACATCTTCCAGTCCCCGGGGGTTTGTCAGGGACCACTGACCCTTCGAGCATCTGGCCCTTGATGTTTCTTATTTACCATCTTCTGATGCAATTTTCAGTGCAGCTTTTCCTTTCCTACCCTGGGAGCAGCCTCCCTTGGAAAGGTGTGCTTCTCTCTGGCTCCTCTTGCATTGCTTTCCCTCCCCAGAATAACCACAAAATCTGAGTGAAACTGAGACAGGGACCAGGTGCCACGTTGTACCCTCTGGCTGACCCTGGCTGCACTAAGGGACCCCCCTGCCTCTGCCCACAGCCCTGAGGCTTCCCCTACTCCAAGGAAATACTCCAGGATCACTCCTGGGAGCAATCTGGAACTACTCATTGGCTGCAGCAGCCCCTGGAGAAGCCAGCAGCAAGACTGGCATCATCTTCAGGTATGGGGATCTCTTCCCTGTGCATGGGATGACTTCTTAACCTTTAAGTGTCCTACTGACAAGGCTCTCTGCCAAAGGAGGCTGCTCCTTAGGGAAGTCTTTCTCTAGCAGAGCAGAGCTATCAAAAGCCCAGAGACAAAGTATTTTAATGCTATAATGGACAAATCAATATCCAATGAAACCAATTATATTTCATGGTTAAGAGGAAAAATAGAAAATGATACACAATGAGATGCTGGCTGCCCCCAAACGGGTGCTTTCATCCCCAGAGTGTTAGGAGTATGGACGCACAAACAGTTTGATTATAATAAAATCAGTGCTATTTGTTTCTCTTACCTATAGTTTTATGACTCTGCCTTAAAGTATGGGGACTCTGAAACTGTTCTGAGTGCACTGAGCAGGGCTCAGGCTCACCCTGACGTGCCACTGGGAGGGACATGAAAGGCTAAATAAAAAGTTTCAGCTGCACAATGAGAAAGAAGAAGTTTAAAAAGTATGTCCCACTCCATGTTTTCATGCTTAGTAGTTTTGAAAAAGGCTAGAACTTCAACAATTCATGAGGTTTTTATTGCTTTCTATTTTAATATTAAGTATTTTATTATAAGGCAAAATACGACAGAAGAGATGACAAAAACTTTTGGAACAAAAATAAGAAAGCAACAAAGAAGTTTGTTAAGTTGTCAGAGGAGCAGCACTGGGCTGGCAGGCTGCAGTCCCAGGGCAAAATCCTAACAGCAGAAGGCTCCAGTGCACAGCTTGGTGATCCCTGCTGAGATGGCAGGGAACACAGGCCCAAAAATCCAGCAACATCAGTGTTAAAATGAAGGGAAAATGGACTGATGAATAATAGGGACAGTAAGTGCATATTCATGCAAAAAAGATGAGACAGTTTATAACCACCCCAGTTCCTGTGCTGCCTTACTGCTCTGTCAGTTGTTGGTGCAGCTCAGGTAAGCAGATCATAAGGGAAGCCCATTCTGAATTTATTCAGGTTAATTTTTTAACAAATAATTCCTATGTACTGTGATAGAAAACAAGATATTTCCTCTCATCTGTATGTCAATGACTGTTGAATTGAAGAGACAAGAAATACAAACAGGCAAGTAATTATAACCGCAGGAAATAAGATTTTTTATTTATTTAATGTTTATTTTTTTCAGTTCTACATCCTCATCACAGTCAGTTTGATCTTCTGGAAAATGAAGGTCAGAATTTTCACGTGTCAGCTTCACCTACCATCTCTTTCAGGAAACAAATACTGTCCCTTGTTCTTTGAAGTGACTTCATTATTTTGGTAAAAAAAAGAAATGCAACCTTAGTATCTCGTTTATTTAAAAACAATTAAGCAAAACTAACAACAAAAACTTCAATGAGTTATATTTGTACCCAAACTTCCATCACTGTTACGGGAAAGTGAAGAAACTAAAAAATCAGACACCTTCACAATAATGAATTTTTCTCCCCCCTGAAAAATCAGTCAAAATGCTAGCATTTTTTTCATTTATGCCCTGTTTTAAACATGACAACTGAAATTTAAAAGCACAAAATATTTTCAAATAGTATATTGGATGGAAATACTTTCTCAACTAGAAATCTTAGAGAAGAATTTCTAATTCACTAGTTCTCTTTTTTTTTTTTATGTTAACTTTTTAGTTGCATAGATTCTGCCTTTTCAAACTGGTTTTGGATATTACAGCATCTAACTTTTCAGTAATTTAAAAACTAAATTACTGAGCAAGCACAATCTGTGTCACAAATTAAAACATTCAAGACAAGGCAAAAAAGCCTGTGGAACATATATATATGTGCTTATGTTAATACTCCATCAACAAGATCAATTAGTACATTCTCCTGACACCAATTCTTTCCACTGTCAAGGCCGGTTCAATGACTCCTAGATATAAATTTATAGGGAAATCACCTTTCTAAAGAAAATCAATAATGATTAAACAATTCCAAATAAACCCAAGCTACTAGGAAAAGAGGAAATCAACAAAATCCTACAGTAAACTCCCTCACACCTCACTGCAGTCAGCAATGCAGGA
>NW_008589202.1:6082-9908 GCF_000691845.1 Merops nubicus
TGCAGAGAGGAGGAGGGATCAGCTTGCAACAGTGCTTGAAAAAACTATTTAAAAATGTAAAAGAGAAAATCCTTCCATCTCTCTCAACAGAAAAATGCGGAATTCACCAAGTTCCCATTTCTTCTCTCATCTCCACAAATTTCTTATAGCAAGTAGTCCAACAAATTTTGCATTCCCATTTGTTATCTCTTGATCCAATGCTACAATTAGTGTATGTCACTGATTTTATGTTTCTTTAACATTTTCTTCATCCTGTCATGAAAAGTTGCTGTTTTTCCTGATTTAAAACAACAGACGTTACCTACTGAAAGCAAATTTCTAACAGATACCTGCCCTGCTCAGTGGCACCTTTCACTACACCACGTTGCTCAGGACCCCTCTGCACTGGCTTTGAACACTGCCGGGGATGGGGCACCCACAGCTCCCTGGAGCACCCACAGCTCTCTGGAGCACCCACAGCTCTCTCTGGAGCACCCACAGCTCTCTGGAGAACACACAGCTCTCTCTGTAGCACCCACAGCTCTCTCTGGAGCACCCACACCTCTCTCTGGGCAGCCTGCTCCAGGGTCTGACCACCCTGCTGCTGGGGGCACTCGGCATGCACTGTTCACATACCTGCATGCCTGGCACGTTTCCCTTGCACGTCATCCGGGCTGGTCACAAGAAACAGCCCATCTTTTTAGGAGCTGTCAGCCTGTCGTTTGCTTCTGCTTCAGCTCTTTAGGATCCCTGTCTGAGGGTGATGTGCTGACTGTACTGGGTCAAAGACTCTGTGTAAAAACACTAAAGACATTTATATCCTTTTTTTTTTTAATTTTTTTAAGTCAAGACACTGGGGAAAATGAAAAGCAGCCAGTTACTTGATTTAATTTCATAGTTTCTATCAGAAACAGTTCAACAAACTCCTAATAGCTCCCATTTTTCACAAAGTGACACCTCTTCACTTCTAAACAAAACTAATGGGCAGTGGAAACATTCATGCACAGATCAGACTCTAAATGAGTAATATCATTAGGTAAAAAATGTTGAAATGCAAAGTCCATAAATACCTATTAAGCAGTTAATGATGAGTGCGATATTTAATTCATTTTAATAATCAGCATAACTCCTGAATGAGTTTATTTCTCTTTTATCTTATTTCTACAGCATAATTTGCAACTGACTCTAATCACAGATGTGTGGTCCAGCCCTATATAATTGTACCGCTTTGTGGCTTGTCGTGCTTCACCTAAACTTTCCATAGATTAATCTAATAGTGATATGTATTTATTTAGGTGAATGTTCAGATCTTTGTGGTACATTAAAAATGATCCAGAGGCCTCCTGTATAGCGGAAGAATCTATTCCACCATTATCCACCCAGCCAAAAACTGCAGAGCTTCAGAAAGTAGGTCACACCATAATAGTGACATTGAACTTTTCAACTGGGAGTAATTAGGTTTTATTTCCAGTGCTCAGTGACCTACTCTGAAAAATAAGGTAATACAAGAACGGTTCAGTTTTATTTGTCATAATTTAGTGGCTTCCTTTATGATTTCTTCCTACTGTATATACCTTAAGAATCTGTAATTGTTACCTATGCAGAAAACAACAGCTGGCAGCTGTCTGGGGCACTCGTGCTGTTTAATATGTCATAAAGAATCTGTTGCAGGCAATGATGTTATCATTAGGGAACAAGGATACTGTCTATTATTCCAGAACTGAATAATTCAGCATTAAATCATTTCAACTGCAGTGTCACTTGCAGAGGCTGTGAAGGCAGAAGAGTTCCTGTGTATGAAACAAGCTTTGCACTCACACGTACAGCACAGAGGGCATTTGAAGCACACTTCCTTGTGTATTCCCTCCAGGGTGCTTTCCAAAGCTTTTCTTTTATTTAATGGCTGCTTCCTAATGCAAAGAGACACAATAAAATGCACTTGCATCTGTTAGCTCAGATAACAAGACACGTTTCTCCTTTTGGGGGCGAGGCTGTTCCAGGAGCCAGTTGACACAGTTCAGACTCCCGTGCCACAGCATGAGCTCACTCCCCCACGGGCTGTGCATTTTCTGTTCGTTACCAATGTCATTACAACAACAAACAGGCCCCCAGCTCGGGCTTGGCCGTGCCCTGGTCCTTGGCACGGGTGCGTGGGGCGGCCCTGCCGCATGCCACGGCCTGTGCTGGACTGCAGCAGGAGGCAGAGCTTGGCAGGGCTGCCAGGTGCTGACCGAGGTGGGAAGGCACCCGGGACCCTGCCCCAGAGGAGGGACCCCCTCGGGGGCAGATTCCTCCCATGGCATCACCCAGCTGTGGCCCCGGCCGGGCACCCCGCTCCAGCACGGGCACCACGCACAGGGCAGGGCTTCAACCCCGCAAACTGGTCACAGGCACTGCTCCCTGTGCATTTTACCAAATATAAAACTAATTTAATGAATATTAGTATGAATTCATGTCGTTTAGAGATTTTTTTTTTCTGAGCCTTTGCATTTTTTTCAGAGAGAAAAGTCCCCCTCACTCCTGTTATTAAATGTTTTCTCCTTTGATTCCACAACACAGGACAGGCTCTCGGGGGCAGAGTTAGGGCTGCACCATTCTGTCTCTGGCTGTTCCCTGCAAAAATCACCATTATTTTTTTCTAATGACTCTAACAGAAGAGAATCTTTCATAAAGACTGCCACATAGTTTTCCATGTTTATTGCATTTTTTCAGTGAGGAGAATGGTGGGATGAAATACTGTTTCCATGTCTGTGCTGCTTGATTTGGCTTGGATTTCTTTTATTTTTTTCCTTTTTTTTTCCCCATGTAGAAATTTGGGAATAACTCAAACTATGAGAATTGCTTAAAAGCACCCTCATCTGCATATTGATTTCATTAGGAGCCCAGTCTGAAAAATGCAACAACTAAGTTAAAAATGCTCTGCAATTAGATTGTTGATATAAATACAACAAAAAAAACCATAATATATGTTGCATCTTCATGTTCTGAAAATGTTTGTGACAAAACAGCCCAAGTATTTTCAATGTACAGACAAGCAGCAGCAGCTCAACGACACCTCAACCACAGCCTGCAATAAATCAGTGTCTGTGTGCAGCAAAGTGAGGTTTTGTCATTTTTTTAACAAGACTTCAGATAATTCTGTGACAACTCCTGGTTGTGATCCTGTTGATGCCTATTCTGCTGCCTATTCCCTCATTTCTCAGATGGATTAATTGTGAGTAGTGCTTCTGGGGAAAAAAAAAAAAATTAGCAAAAACCTTCATGTCACTTCTCAAGCCCAAGGTCATAAAATTTTCCTAAATATTTTTTAATTATATTTAAGTGTGCAGAAAAATGAGATGCACATACTAGTCTTTCTGTCTAACTGCTGCAGTGCCTTGCCCTGCTAGGCAGGAGTGGCAATTTAGCTGATACACCGAGAGCAATACTCACTTCATATCAACACCCAGCAGCAGCTCCTGAGGGCTCCAGGCCAGGGGGAGAGCCCCTTCCCCACTGCTCTGGCTCCGTGTGTAACTACACATGCACTTAGCTTCCTTCCCATTCAGCACAGTGCTACAGACTATGATTAGGTACCTGACAAAATAAATACCTATAAGAATATTTTTAAAATAATATTTGAAAAAATCTTACATTTTCAAATACAGTGTTTAAAATTAATTTTTTTTTTAAGAAAATTTGTTAACTTCTGCATTTGTACAAAGCAAATTTTTGCAACTGTGTGGGATCTCTCCTGTGTAGAGTATTCTACAACAGCAGTTATTTTTTAATTTCCAGGTGAGTGGAAGTAAATCCCAGCTTTTTGATTTCATTTCTAGCACAACCTACAGTTAACTTTGCAGCAGGA
>NW_008589202.1:9939-14497 GCF_000691845.1 Merops nubicus
TGCAGAAGAAATTGTTCTAGGGGAAAAAAAAAAAACAACAAAACAAAACCAAAACCAGCAACGTTTTGATAACGATAATATTTTACAGTGGAGATTTCTTTTTGTTTGCATGAGAATGAGTGCATTCAGAATTTAACAAACATCAGAGGTTTTGTTATGTGGGACAGCAGTGCACAGAGTGTAGAATATTTGATGGCTCATTTGGAAGGCCATAGTAATTATGGTGTATCTGCAGAAGTCTGAGATAAATATCTGAGAAAATTCAGCTATGAAAGAAAAGTTTAGACTGGACTAGACTGCAGCAAATTGAAATACATTTATTTTGGCCTTTAAATATTACACAAAATTTCCCCCAAAATATTTCTGAATTAGAATTCAGGGACATCAGAGATTTTACACTATAAAAAGCAATTTTGCGCACTTCCTTTTATAGATGGAATTGTTTTTGCTGCTGAGTTCACCAGGAGTTCTCAGCATCCAGTGGCAATTACACAGGCGGGGAAAGAAACGAGTCCAGAGCAGTTTCTGAACACACTTTACCAGGAAATGCAATTTTCAGTTTCAACGTCCTTTAAAAGCTTCTGTTAATCAGAGTAAGGGACAAACAGACACCAAGGAGAGAATCAACACCACAGCCTGGACCTTGCTGGCGTGGATCCACAGTCGCTGGACTTGGAGCTGGGCAAACCAGAACCTCACAGCCCAAAGGAACCGCGGGTTCAAACTCCAACGGATTGCGAACCCTTTCGTTACACCCCACGGCACCCTGCACACCATGTACCTTGGGAAGTGCTCCCCAGCCTCAGCAGGATTAAGTACCAGGTAAGACATTACCCAGAGCAGGAGGGGAAGAAACAGCACACACGTTTTGCCAATGATACCTGGGAAAGGAGTTTCATAATTACACATCACGGCGAGTTAAGAGTGTCTCCAATCAGGTCTTGTTCCTAATTGCTCTTTTTAAAGAGGGAGTCAGGCTGTCCTGGGCAAGCATCAGTGTCCACTGCGTGTCAAACAACACGGCACAAGATTTTTCCACGAGGTGCTCTCCTTTGAATGCAGAAAGCACAATGATTATAAACTGACCTGAAGCAGTAATGACAAAACAGCTCAGTACTGAATGTACCATCAATTTTAGATGAGTTGTTTTGGAAATAAGGCTGTAAAATGGATATGATTGTACCAACTCCCGGCCTAGCGTTTACATCCTTACTATTACTCCTTCTGATAATAAGTGACAAATATTTACCATCAGCATACCTAGCAATTATTTGCAAATTAGCATGTTATCATTATGCCTCTGACTAAAGTTCACCCATGTAGACACAGAAACATACCACTGAGAAGACACATCTCAAAATCATCATTCTTAAGCCATGCCTCCAGAGTACAAGCGTGGCAGAGGGAGCAGGGACTGCTGTCCAGCAGCAGCTTCTCCGGGCTGGAAGGGAGGGGCTCAGGCCGGCAGTGAGGGAGAGCACCCCTCGGGTCTGCACTGTGTGGATGCCACTCAGAGAGCACTTCCCGAGTTTGGGTTCCAGTTTTACAGACATACTTTTCTGTCTGCTGGCCTGTGTCAAGCTGAAATGGATTTGAATCAAACAAAAATATTTATGCTGCTCTCTGTGGCTTGTCTCAGGCAAAATCATTTCTAATTCTTCAGAGCACAAGTCTGTGGTGACCTCTTAAAGAGGTTTGGCTTTTGTCTGGATAATTTTAATTACTAAAGTACTGTATGAAAAGTATGTAAGTCAATAATGTCTGTGTCTGGGTTATTCATCCACAGAAATATGCTGACACTAGTAAAAGAATAACGAAGTAGGTGTTTATTCTGCCACTGACACAAAGTGAACCTTACCTGTCCTTTTTTTTTTTTAAATCCATTTAAAATAAACAAACAAACAATAAAAAAGCAGACGGACTCTTTATCATCAGCCAGAAAGTTGGAATAGGTCAACCCACCACCACCAGCAGAACAAAAGATGAAGCACACAGAGCATCCCTTTCAGAAGGCAGCCCTGGCTGTGACCCCCACCCCTCACATCAGCTGTGGGGAGCAGAGCACGGCGCTGCAGACACAGAGCACAAAAGGCAGTAGAAATAGAATGGCATTTGTCTGTCTGCTTGATTCTTTTGCACATTTGTGGAAACCCTGTGAAAAAGTCCAAGCACACTGTCACCTGTCACAAGACATTTGCATCAGTGCTAATGGAGGCCACGTTGTGACACTGCAGCGCCGCCTGTATTATTCTTGCAATCACATGATACAAAATAATCCAGAGCTTGAACTCACCAGGGAATTTTGTCATTATTTGTGCTTCAATGTTTCAAATTAAGCATTTGGAGTTTTTAAGTTTCAAAGCAGCGTTTTATACTAAATGGTTAATCCGACCTATTGCCACAGTCACGGTACCAAAGAGTTAAACTTAAAAGAAATAATTAAGAAACTTCTTAACTGATATCCTACAGCTTGTCTAATTCATTTTAACCTTCTGAGAATCTTGAGAGTCGTTAGAAATACTACACAATTAATCACAAGTGACCTTGAGTATTTGAAACCCTTTCCTGCAAAATGATTCTCGGGGTTTTTTTATTCTGGAAATCATTAACAGGAAATATAGTGGTCACAAATTATCATTGATGGGGGAGCTGACAATGTAATTTTCAAGTTCTGAAGATCTGAATACTAGTTTCCCTAGAAAAAATGCACCATGTTAGCAGGTTTTTAAATATATACAAAAAATTATATCTCATCACACACTCCTCTGAGCTGCTAAAACATTTATCTTAATGTTGCTGCAACTTGTTTCTAGTGTATTGTTGCAGTGTTTTCAAAGAAAAGCAAAAATAAAAATGAAACAGAAGTCCTAAGTCTAACTGAAATTAAGCGAATTCTGTTATAAAACAATAGCTGTGATGCAAAACTGGAAGCAGGTAGCATTGCTCAACATGCAGAGACTCCTTTCTTAAAAAGGACGTTCTGCTAGGAATAAGAGATTTAACAAAAACCAAGGCGAGGTAGGTCCTGAGACGCGATGTCTGGTATGTTGAAAAACCAAAACATCAGTATCAACCCTCGTGTTGTGTTGCAGAGCTAAGGCCACCAAATGCCTCCTGTCTATCTACAAAGTGAATGCTGGCAGTCAGAGGCTGGCACAGAGCTCGCACTAGCAGCAAGGTAGCCAAGAGTATCCGTGGGCTCTGAAATCCCCCATTTCCTGGGTAATGATGCACGGAAGGGCAGTCATCTCAAGGGAGTAATTTATCCTGAGTGTTCCTTTTTCAGTAAAATAAAAAACTGTGAGCGACTGATATAACATTTTCTATAATTTCTATTTTCTATAACGTCCAAGAGGATTTTTTTCTGTGCAGATGCTTTAAATGCCAGCTCTGCTCCAGCCTGGCTGGTTTTCTCAGGTCAGTTGTATATCTCCACCCGTGCCCAGTGGTGTTTGCACACTGGAGACCTCTCCTCCCTCTTCTTCAGGCTGTTCAAAGTACGCTGCACCCCAGGCTGGCAGCAAAACCCCAAACTGGTGCAGAGGAGCAGTCAGCACAGTCCTCGAGGAAAGAAAGGTGCTCAATTAATTAAACTGAACTTTAGCTTAAGCAGGGTGCTGGTAAAAACGGGCAGCTTGGGTTTCTCTCACAGCCTGTGCCATGGTCCAGCCCCAGCTAGCAGCTCAGCACCACGCGGCCACTCGCTCACTGTGGGCTGGGGAGGGGAATCAGAAAATAAAAAAGGACAAAAAGACTTGTCTGAGGAATAACTTAGAATGTCTAAGACAAAGGAATGAGACATTTCTGCCAATATCTACCTAAACAGCTTTCAAGAAGTAATTTGAATTCTAAATTTCATAAGCCTGACTCAGATAACATGAATTTCTCCCATTGTGTTGACAAACCTGAGTCAGGAAAGAGCTGTGGTTAGCAATAAGACAGCAAGCAACAAATCTGTTATTTCTTCTTGTGAGCCAGCCTGCCAGGATACTGCTCTCTTTTGACTTTCTACAGTGCTACAGAACTTGAGCTACACAACTAAACCAATCTCAGAAGCAGTTAATGTGACAGTCTGGTAGGAGAGCAGGTCTGGGGAGCCAGATAGGCTAAACCAAAGCAAGTGCTCATAAATGAGAGTCCAGATTTGGCGTGCCCAGATTTTACACTCCAAAAGTGTGCTGATTGTAGTGATAAAACTCTGTTACAAAGTTCCTACATGGATTTGAGCCTTACATTAAACTAGCAGGTGTTCTGATTCCACCTCTGATCCTTCCCCACTTTGGGCTGAGTTTCATTTCACTTGTGTGCCATCCTTAGCTAAAACTTTTGCAATTTACTGAGCTATGTTATGTGATAAAATTGTCTAGAATGTGACTGGGTTGTCATAAATTACAAGAAAACAATAATTAAGGGGGGGAAAAAATTGCCTCGTGTTTAGAGGCTCACAAACGTAACCATCCCGGACTGCTGAGCACATAATTGCAACGCCTGCCAGAGCCTCAATCAGATCAGATTGCAGTCACTGCTCACTAGATGGGAATTTTCTACTCTGCTGAAC
>NW_008589202.1:14528-47775 GCF_000691845.1 Merops nubicus
TTCATTAGCTCACCCTCCTGTCATGACACCAGTGCCCTCTCATCAGAGGGAAGGCTGAGCTGAGCCCTGACAGGGAGGGGCAGATCAAAGGGAACTGATGCAATGCTGTGTTTGCCTCCTGGGCGAGAGCCGCAGGGCTCTGCTGACCACTGCTCTCCCCTGCCCTGGAGCAGGACGGGGCAGTGTGTCTTGTGTTCAGCCAGTGCATACTAACAGATTCAGCCTCAACCAGATGTGATTTTGAATTTGTTTTCAGAAAGTGCAAATTTTCACTGAGCTTGAAAGACAACAAGTGGGTTTGGTTTCTTCTGCAGAAATCACACAGGACTCTGAATTTAAAAGATAAAAGTTGGAAACTGTCAGTATGCAACTGAATTTTCAAGACCTGTGACACCTTTGGACAAACATAATTTACTGAAATTTGTAAGAACCGTTTGATTTCTCAGTAAGTGAGGCAGCTTCATCATGTGATGTTGCCAGGTATTTATATATTTTAATAACAGATGAAATTCTAGCCTATTCCTGCTTCTGAAACTTGATTCAAACTCAGACTGACCTGAATGGATTCAAGCTGACCTGGAAAAATATATCTGAGGGTCTTAGTAATTTGAATAACTGTTTCTGTATGAAAACTAGTGCAACAAACAAATAGTGAAAATATTATAATCTGCTCCGGTCTGATCTGAAAGAGATTCAGGAATGAAATCCCCATTTCATCTCTAGATATACAAGTATTAGAATTCCTCTGAGTAATCCATTTCTTGTTAAAAACTAAAGCCTGATTTTGGACACAAAGGGAGATAAGTACAGAAAAAAATGAACAAGTAATATAAACACATATAAACATCTGAGCGATGGGTGACTGTGTAAATCTGAAAACCAAAATTATTCTGATTCATTGAAATGCATTAAAAAACTGTCAAACAGTAAAGCTCAGCGAGACCATAAAAATTGTTCTTCTTGGTAATTGCTACACAAACAGAAAAAAAACAACTGAGTTGGATTCCAGTATTAGAAAGACCTATAATAAATGTTTTATAAGAATTACATAAGAATTATTATTCTATTCTGATTACAATAATATAGTTATATTTTTTAAAAAAATAATCAAACGACATCTCTTCTTTCAAACAATCCATATTCACCACTTACCTCATCACAAAGTTTAGGGAAATTTCCCATTTTCAGAATAACGTGTTTAAAATATAACGAAAGCCAGATTTATTAACACACAATGCCCAACGGTAGAGGGTATTGGTCACTTCACATTTCTTTTTCTTATTTTATTCTAGACTGTACATAGCTATTCACAGCTGAACGGGAGTCAGACAGGAAGATGTGAGGACAGGAGTCCAAACTCGGAATTGCTCTCGGCTCTGGAGTCTGCTGGAGATGTTAACAGCTGAAAGACACCAAACCAGCAGAGTTTCGAGGGAAAAACTCACAGAACCAGACCCGAGAGTTGTGTCTGGTCTGAGGAGTGGTGATCCTGGCACAGATGAGCAGGAGACTCAGCTGTAACATTTCACCTCAGACTTCAGCACATTCCTAAGTGCATTGCTTCATATTGCTACCCGTGTAACCTCAGTGACTTTTTCTGTTAATTTCCTCTTCCAGTTTTGGTATCCAGACATAACCTTGTTGCTTTATGAAAATGTAGAATATTAACAAAGTATCCAGCCAGGAGTATTTTATTAATACTGCCAGGAATATTATAAAATTGTAAACAATTAAAGTGTGATAATCTCTGAAGACAATATATAGGGTTTAAACTGCAAAAGAAACAAGTCTCATTCCTCCATCAATATATTGTATATAGTAAGCTGGTTGACAGTGGCTTTTAATATTCTCACTATGTGTTAGGGTTTTTTAAATAAAAAAAAAAATAAATAAATAGCTGAAGCACTCTAAAAAATGAATATACAAAATCTTCCACTGGACAACTGATTTTTAAAAAGCCTCTGATAAACAAGCTCTGTAAGACTGGACGTACTTTGCAATGGGCAGATTGTGCAATGCTTTCTTTTACTACAGTAATTTCATTCCTCTGTGTCTCTGGTCTTCCTCACCCATTAAATTTTTCATATTTTAATCAGACAAGTACTCATCTGACTGACAGCATATTCAGATGGTATTGTTCTCCATTTAAATATAAAGTTTGAAAGGAACACGGCTGATTATCGTTGCTTACCATACATCTAGCCAGATTTATTTAGTTGTCTCTTTGCCTTCTTAATCTTCGATTCAAGTGTCTGGCAATGAGAGGCTCTGCAGAAGCAGCATAGAGGGAAGTGCTGCAGGTTCAGCACTCAGCAAGACGTTCACCCCAACCCCGGGCACAAAAGCACAAAGCAAAACAAAGCCACCCACCTTTCCCCAGGTTCTACCAGCTGCAAAACATAAGTATTTTTGGGTTTCCTTGAACTTCAGCCTCAGAGTGATTTGCCTGTTCCCAAGGTTCACAGTAAAGCCCGTTGCATATTTTGCTGGAGTGCAGCCCTCTTGGACAGACAGTAGCCCAGAGTGGCCATTAAAATGAATGTAAGACGTTGTCTTTACGCTGTGTTTTTATGTGAAAATGTTTGGGAGAAAAAAAAAATCTGTATCAGAAGAGTGGTTCTTCACTCAAACTACACTTTGTGGAGGAAATAACCGATTTCACACATCTTTTCCTGCTTTCTGCAGAGGGTAAAACCTGGTGGCATGGGGGAGCAGGTGCTGTAAATGCTGCCATTGTCCATATTGATGTTATTAGTCTGGACGTCAAGCCTAGGTCAAACATTTACACAGGCTGTGCCCCGGTCCCTGCGGCGCTCCCAGCGCCTCTGCCACGCACAGCAGTGCAGAGAGCAGCGCGGCCGCGGCGCCGGCCGGCACACGGGAACCCTCCACCAGCAATGAGCCAATGCTTTTAACTCACTTAGCCCCCCTGCCACCACTTCTAATAACAATTCCATTTATTTGACAGCTGCATACACTTCCTAAATAAGCAATTTCTTTCAATTTGCTGATTCGCAACATTTTTTAAATTGTTTTGTTTTCTTTTTCCTTTAAACCCATTTTTATATTCTACTGAGAGAGGGGAGAGAAGAATCATGCTTCTAAATACAGATGTGTATTTTTTTTAAAGAAAATACCTTAAAAATATACACTGTCTTTAAGGCTGGATTAAAATTATTGCTGGAATGGTGTTATGTTAGCCCCAGGGTACGTGTGATTCCAACGTTTAATTAACTCTGAAGTCCTCCTGTAGTCGGGGCCTATGCATCTGTGCAAGGTCCCAGGCAGCCAGGCTGAACCTGCAGGAGAAAGCTGCTTGGAGGGGCTGCTGTCCTGCAGAAGCAAGGCTGCCCTACCCGAGGCAGACAGACTTCACATGGCTACATGTACTAAATTAAGAAGTGGGGAAGTTCATCCAAAGTGCACAGATTAAAATTTTCAATAGGCCCAAAAATGACTCTAAGGCATGAATGAGCCTGTCACTTTTTCTCTGCCTCTCCAGCAAGTGATGGATTCGCCCCGTGCCCACAGTACACCCCGTGAGATATGCCTGGCTTCCTCCAGTATTCTTCATTCTCAGTCAAGCTGAAACAGAGGCTGTGGTTAAACAAATCTGCTTTTATGGAGCAAAGCACTGTGAAACGGAGCTGATTATGGCCTGACACATTGAATTAGACTGTCATGTAAAGCACTGCTGATGATTCCATTGTTTCAGGGCCCTGTCTGCCTGCCTGAGCTTTTCCTTGCTCCCAAGCCACACACTTCTTTATTTTCCTTTTGTTTTAGGAGCTATTTTTTTCAGTCTATTTACCATTTGTAACTGACCCTGCAGCTGAGTATCATTTATAGGTCTGTTCAAGGAGAGGCTTGCTGACAAATGTTTTAAAGGAAGAGGAACATGTTTTTCACTATCACTATTCTCAAAGACAGACGACATTGTAAAAGCACATTTCTCATCACCTCTCATTTTCATTATAAAAAAGTAGAAGTGTTTTAAGGTCACTGACTACCAACATGTACTAGCCTGAACAAACGACAGGATCCCAGGAAATACTGATTCCCACGAGACCTCACAATACTTATGTCTTGTCTTGCTATAACTTCTTTAAGTCATTAGTCATGATGATAAATAACAATTAGTTCCTTAGTCTATTTCCTGTATTTGAATCTGTTGGCTGCTCTCTGTCCTACTCTGGTTGTTCTTGGGCTGTGAAAATGAGCAAATAACAGAAATTCTCCTAACATAGAATCTTTATTACTGTAAGAAACATGTCCCACCTTCTGCATCTCCATTCACTGTATAAACCCCTGTCATTGCTTATCTGATTGTTTTTATCACTGTCACTGAACTGCATTTGATCTGAAACCCCCCTGTTCCTGCTAGGATTTGTTATGGATGGGAAGCCCAGGAGTGCACAGCCAGCACTGCAGGCACCCAGCCCCAGCCGGGCTCACCCAAACCAAAATATACCCCTCTCTGCATAGAGCTGGCAGGAAAAGAACCTCTGCTTAAATGGGTTCAGAGTTTGAGTACTCAGCATTGAGATGTGGTGGACAGTTTTGTAGGCACTGCAGATGTCAAAAGCAGCTGTGAGCAGTCCTAAGGTTTGGTTTTCCTCCTATATGTTAAACAGAAAATTATCTCTGCTGGTTATCTGTTTATGTTTATCACCTCATTTCCCCTAATATCTTCAAAAGATGTTCACCTCAACCCTGGAAGTTGCTCAAAAGTTTGAGCTAATTGTCCTAGGATGGTCCAAAATAATGAAAGGAGGAAAAAAAAAAGGTCTTATATTTCTTGAAATTATTGCTAAAAACCACAAAATAATACAAAAGATAGGGCCAGTGAAGAGTTAGCTTGTCCCTTGACACTGCTTCTGGTTCTGAGTCTGTGACAGTTCAGGTTCAGAGGGGTCATAACCATCAACCAGGCTGAAATACCTGTGACTGAAAACAGGCTCAACGTTGTTTGTATCTGGAATAAAGCAAGGTTTGCTTTTTTATAGCAAAAATGGAAACAAAGCATGGAGAGATCATCACCTGCACAACAGAAAGATCAATAACATAAAGTTCAGCTATCCAATAAACACAAATAAATAATACAGCCATGAATCTTTTTTTTTCTTTGCCTTAGTTTCTTCAGTCTCAAAAGCATCCCACTGCTCCATACCTTCTGCAAGCTCTTCTCTCTCCACATTTGTTTGCTGTATCTATTTTCTGAGAGGGCTATCTTACCAATTCTAACCAGTGATTTCTGGCTTGGCAGTGATGTCCTGTTGGCAGCATGAAAATTATGTATTATTGAAAGCTAGAGTGAAGCCAATTTGTTCAGAGCTTCTCATCAAGTAAAGAAAACAACTCTCGTCACTCTAATCTAGTTTAGAGCGTAGTGAATTTTGCCAGTAAGTAAATAAATTGCCTCTCTCTAGAGGCAAGAGAATATCCAAAAAATATCTCCACTAGGAAAATACTCAGTTCTCCTCCTGACAGAATGACCTTCGAGAACAAATGCCATGCAGAAATAAGCTGATACCCAAGGTTTGTATCAAATCATAGATAATATTACCAACTAGTAAAACCAGTTCCACAATCTTAAGATTTTGACTGCTATAATCTATTTGCAATGGAAAGCATTTTTTTTTCCCAAGCACTTATTTTAACAAAAGCAGAGACTGGTGACAGAACCGACTAGTGTTGTCTCTCCATAAACAGAGTGGACAACAGATGAATTATGCAAGCTTTCACATATCACCAAGACTATGATCTTTTAAAATATTTTAGTGTCGATCTATGAATCCAGGATTCATGTATTCAAGTACAGAATTCTCACTAAAGTCTATGTGCAAGGGAAAGGTTTTAGCCTTGTATCTGAATTATAAGGTTTTGCTTTCTCTTCTGCAACAGATCGACTGGTTTCTGCATTATGAACCTCTGTGCTGAGTAGAAACACTGAATTTCGTTTGCTGAGAATCAGGTTTAATCCAGACCACACTGGCTGTGAAAAATGAAGCAGGACGAGGCTTTGCGTATACATCTCATCCTGAGGTTTAGGTAAGGATCCAAACAGACTCTCATCCCAGCGTCCAGTATTTATTATGACAAGCAAATGCAGAAAATTTATATTATTCTGAAAAAAAATGTTATTCTCAAATATTTCAATTTACTTTATTTAATGGATCCATTCTATTTTATTGTAACTATTTTTATCCACAAAACAGATTAGCCATCAACTGCACTTGCAACTCTTACAGTTCCAATGCAGGCATTTGCAGCTGACAGGATAATTGGATACATATTTTTTGGCAGGAGAATTACACAGAGTAGGTTTGTGCAGCAGTTTCATTATGCTATAACAACACAGGTGATCAAAGAATCGAAATAAGTATTAGATTCCAAAACAAACAAAAAAGAAAGGTCACAGGGATACAGGTACTGGCAACCTTGGCCAACAGCTGCTCTTCCAGCAGGCTGGAAGTACACGAGGCTCCTTGAGTTCCTCTAACAGTTTGGACCTCGTGGTAGTGGAGTGAGAGCAGGAGGATGCTCTTCACTGACTGCTCCTGGAGCAGGAGCAGGCTCCAAGTACTGTGGTGCAAAGCAGTTCATGGTGCCTTCATTTTTAGCTCATTGCAGCATCAGCACAGTGAAAAGACTTCAGGGGGTGGGGGACAGGGGAAAGGAAAAAGGAGAAGAGCTTACCCTGGAACTGCTGACCAAAATTGTGTTCTGATGTGTTAAATATATTTATATCCTGCCTCCCATGTGTGCATGTTTTCAATTTCAACAGTAATTATTTATATGAAGTTTTTAAATAATTAAGTACCAAGCGAGCTGTATCTATCCCTGATACTAAATTCATGCAGTCAAACTCAGTGCAACCTTTTCATCCTCAGTCTGCTCCATGGCAAGTCGTTGTAAAGACAGCAGAGGTGGATGACCATTAGCTAGCTACACAGTTCTGATATTCATTAACAGCTTAACAGTTACCTCAATCTTTCTTATGGCAATGAGATATTCTCCAACTGTCAACATTTCACAATCACAGTGATTTCTAATAAATACATTTCCAATTATGTCCAATTAATGGAAGAATTAATCGCAAAATTACATTTAATTGAATGGAAAAAGTTGACCAAGTTTCTTCTATTTTTCCTTTAGACGACAATCCCATTAGAAGCACGATGCTTTGAAATATACACAAATACACAGATTTATTGCAATACATCCTTTTAAAAGTATTTAATAGCCGTGATGAATTCATCAGATGAGATTTATATGATTCACTCTTTTGAATAATATTCCTCCCATATTGTGCATGCCTGTAAGAAAACAGGCTTCTCTTGCATGCTTTTTTTTTTTTAAGGTAAAAAAAGCTCATATTAATTTGTTAACAAAATCTTACAATTGTATTCTGTATTAGATATAAGTAATGCATAAATGTGTGCAGCTCATACATGCAAAAGGCACTTTCCAAGTTAAGTTATTTACTTCTCTGCACAGAGTTTGTACTCAGGAGCAGCATATTGAGAGTTCATATGAACTACACAAAGCAATTATAACCTTCCACTGATTTGACTGTAAAGAGAGGGCATTCTAACATGCCCTCCAACAGGCTCAAAATACTGCGGGAGATGATGTGTTTCATTTTACATTGGGAGATTTTATTCCAAAATCAAGATATCGTTTTCAAAATGTATTTGAGCAGGCTGAGGTGGTGACTTGACCAATGCAGACTGTTTCAGGTGTGAGGAAGCACGGAAGGAAGCACAGATGTCTGAAGGCATTGAGAAAGAAACATTTCACCTCAAGGAAATAAAAGGGACAAAATGCAATTTGATTTTTAGGCTTCGTAAGATTATTCACCTCTCTCACACACTTAGCTGAATAATATTATGAAATATCATTAACTTACATAAATTTGTTGAAAGTCAGTAGAAAAGGATCTTTCAAGTTATTTCTGCACAGCCCCCTCCTGAGCGAGTCCTTGGGTCTCAGGGTGATGAGAAGGAGAGTCTGCGTAGTTAAGGCAAGATCAGGGTTCATTAGAGGTTCAAGTACTGATGAAAAAGACCCTTAGCCCTCTAAGAATCACTCATTACAGACAGAAAAAGCCACCTGCCATTAGAGCTACACACCTCTGATACCTGCCAAAATTTCCTTCAAAATTTTATTCACTTTAACATTTTCACATTAAAATTTACAAAACTGGGATTGTGGTTTAAATGTGAAAGCCTTTGGGAATGAGGTGCAGACCTCAGTGTTATTTAGAAATGTGTGTATCTGATGGTGAAACCTGGTGGGAAATGAGAAAAAGATGATCTGAGCTCAAATAAATGCTCAATAAATAACCTTTTTTTTTTCTTTGTGTGAAGATTTTTTTTTGCTGTTAATGTCACTCAATTAAATTAGTAGAGCTCATCAAGTTCAAGAGAGTTTGCTGATCATGCAGTTAAATTTTGATAATTTCCTGTGAAACCTCTCTTGGTTAACAAAACACCATCGTTAATAAAATACTTAAAGGTGAATGTAATGTATGCTATTGCTTTCCCCAACTGATGTCACTTCACATAATAAACAGATACAAACAAGTCATTAATATGGTTTCTGTTCTTCCATCAATATCTACAAGGGATTCTTGTCTTTTTCCAATGTGATGCTAATTCAAATATTAGGACTACTCTACATCTGTGAATATAAACCAGCATTAATGAAGCGTAATTGTAATTAAAATTACAATATCACTTTGAGAGACAGATTTATGTTTTGAAGAGCTAGCTTTTATGCAAACAGAACTTTCAAAACCTCATTACTTTCTTATGCCATCAATAGGATTATTAAAGAAAAGAGTGTGAGAACTGATTTCAAAAGGGAAATTAAAAGTTAATACGCTTGTTAACCTACAGGAAAAAAAAAAAAAAAAGAAAAAAAATCACCCTGATCTGTATAAATTCTGTTTTTCTGTACATTAAGCAGGATTTCATTCTTTGTCTCTCTCTCTGTGTCCCCTTTATTATTATTATTCCATTTTTTAGCGGTTCATCTCTAGGTCAAATCAAGTTCGTTTATGTCCAGTAGATTATTCCAGTTAAAAGGAGAGGCAGGGATTAAAGAGTGCAGTGAAATACCTTCCAATCTGCCACGGATGCAGCACTTAATATCACAGTCAGGTGACACGAATGCAGCCGGGCCTTGGTAGCTAACCTGGAGACCTGCGGGTGTTGAGCTGGAAGAGATAAGTCTGATTTTGACTCCACAGTATAAACAGACTGTCATACACCCATCAAAATTCCACCCACTGGGAACCCCCGGCACAGTTAATGATTATAATCTTCACATTTAATCATGGGAACACAGTGACAGGCAAACAAAGGTTAGCTGAACTGGCAGGTCAGGCTGCTCGAACGGAAAAGGGGGACTTCACAGCTTTGATTTTAACACGTCTGCACTCTTCCAGCAGCACTCTCCAGCATCACACTGGAAGGCCATACAAAGCCCGTCTGCCTGCAGAAATTGGCAGTGTGCATAATTAACCTTTAAACTGCAGCAAGGCTGCAAACTTTGCTGCTTTCTGTAAAACAGTTGCTATGCCAATACTACTTTCAAGGTTAAATTAAGCTGAGGGCACGTAAAGGGTAAAGGAAGAAATACAGCCCCAGCGTGTCAAGGTGTCAGATGAAAAATGCCATTTTGGAAATGACATACTTATCTTATAGGACAGGCTACTCAGGTTAAAGGACAGCGACAACTTACTGAGAACAGTATTTCAAGGCACATTTTAGTTTCTGTACAGTTTGTTGCTCATAAAACTACGTAGAGCCTTCAGTGCCTTTTTATTCTTATCACTAATGTCCAGAAAATTAAAGACAGAAGAACAAATGCAAATACCTCAAACTTTCTTATATTAAAAACATGTCCAGTGGTCTTTTGGGCATGTATGCATTTTTAGTATGGAGTAATGAGTAAAAGTGCAGGGGCTGATTGATCCTTACAGAAAAACCCACCTCATCAAACCCCTGCAGTGACATTTGCAGCAGAGCACAGCGACTGACCGCAGTTACACGTTTACACCAACAGCCACTTGCTTTTTAAAGCATTCTGAGTTATTGTATTGGTTTTGATGCTCTACAAGGGGCAGTACTTCATAAGTGCTATTAATAGAAAGAATCAATACAATAACTCCACACTAAGTGGATAATACATTTTTGTATGCAGCTCTCACTACTTTTGCAAAACGTTCAATTTTGGTGATCAAAAATGCTGAACACAGATCCAATTGTACCATTTGCATACCCCCTGAGGGCCACAGTTATAGCTCTGTGCTGACTTGGGGAGGAAAAAAAGAGAGTCATATTTAATTGTTTTTAAAACACAAAGAAAAATAGCTATTCAGGAGGGAAAGCAACAAGCAAGCACACCAACACGGAAGGACCCCAGCTCCAGAACAGAACGACACGGGGGACTCAGTGAAAGGAACTATGCCAGGCAGAAGCTGTTGGTTGCCACTGTTCTTGTCCTACACAGACAGAATTTCAGATTCAAGAAGCCTTTCTTCTATTACACTAATAACTGAACATTGTCTGAGCTAAACCCACCATGAAGTGTATTGATCATGCTGTGAGAGATGTCTGACGCAGGGAAAAACATTTGCTACAACTGTGGTCACATCACCTACCACAGAGGATGGGCAGTGAGGGAGAACAACTGCTGAAATGCATCCCTGTAAGGAAGAGGATTCCACCAAACCAGATTAACTCTGACCTGGTTAACCTAGGCCTGTCATAAACTCCATTTGTTTTTCAGAATAACAAATCCTTCCGTAAACGTAGACTATAAAATAGGTCAGAGACCATCATAGATAAACCATGAATAAATTAATAAGCTCTTTTGCCAAATAGATATCCCCTCAGGAAAGACAAGGCTATCAAGGTTATCAAGAGGAAGATCAGGGTAGGTTTATAATCTGTCTCCTGGAGATGGAAGAATAAAATAACCCAGCCAGTCACGGGTACAACAGGGGAAACCATGAACTCAACCAGCACGGAGGACACAAACAATATAGTTTGGCTAATAATGGGTGGAACAAACAAAGCCACAATCCCACTCACCACAGGTGGTACAACTGAGAATAAGAAAGGAAGGAGCCCAGCACCCCCCAGGAGGCCATCCTGGGGGAGACACCAGATAAGAGCACACTTAGATATTACTTCCATCGTTCAGAGGGTCCCTCCTAAGGAAGCTCTGCCTGCTGCAGCCACCCCCAGATGAACTCTCCCCCTACCTCTGCCAGCAGGGCCTGCCTAAATCTTGTTCTCTGGGCAAGCAGGACACCTGCTGCTGGTCACCCCATTGGCTTTCATCCACGACAGGCCAGGTCCTGGGCAAAAGCCAACGGAGGTGTTCTGGTGCCCATCTGGCCTTTCCCAACACAGCTGGTGGCTTCTCACACAGTCAGTTATTCCTCTCACAGCCAGAGGAGGGAACTGCCCATGTGTCACACCCCAGTTCTGGGCACTTCACAAGCTTGGACTGTAAATCTGGGACACAGTTCCTGTTAAGATCAAGCCTGGAACGTGGCAATGGTTAGGGTTGGGTGAGAGCAGTAAAGAAGAAGCAGCTTTTAGCCCTTTTACCTGTACCTGTGAGAAAAGCATCGTGGTGTGCCATGTGTACAACACACCAGGAAGGTAAAGACAGATTTTAGTTTTTTTCTTTTCTCTTTTCCAGTGAACTCAAACTAAGGAGGAGCCCTCAAGCACTCTTCCACCCCCTGTTTTTTTCTAGATGGAAAGAAGTTGAGGTACAGGGTTCATGGGAACTTCAGTTTTCCCCCTTCAGAATTTCCTTTCTCATTTTTCTTGCAGCTAGTTTCAAAGAAAACATACACAGAGAATTTGAGGATTTGCTTTAGTTTGTAAAGACATACAACATTTTGAGAAGTAAACAGGTACTAACAATCATGTACACAGACAGCTGAGTGTAATGCAGAATATCCATATCATGAAAATATGACTTCAGCAAGTGATTCCTTACAAGAAATTCTGGCAAAAATCAAAGAATCAGAACAAACACCAAGTCATAGAGTGATCTGTAAGTGATGACCTTGCTTTCTTTCTAGCTAAGAAAGCACAGCAAGTATTAACAAACCTCTGCTGTTAGAAGGAATAAGTGCAAACCTTCTTCCCCTGATGACAATCCTTTGTCATCTACTCTTTGCCTAATCAGCCTCCTTCTTTCTTTGAAAAGTGGAAAAAAATAAGGGAAACCTTTTCAGCATTAATGACAGGCATGTCAAGAGACCCCAGAACCTCTTAGGACCTGGGTGTTGAGAAGCTGCCTAGGAGTCAACAGCCAGCTGAAAGGAGATGCCCAGAAGCCACTGCAGCACTGGGGACTGTTTTACCAGAGGCTCACCTGCCCTTTGGGAGGAGGCAGCTGAAGTGCAGGCCAGGGCCACCAGATCCTATTCTCTTCTCTTCTAAGCAATGCTTCTGAAACAGCTGAAGCACTAGAGTACAGGTTCTGCTCACCTCTATCTATAGATGACTGACTACTCCATCTACATCTATGGAAGCCTAAGAAAACAGATTACTGGGAGAAATTAACATAGAAATTCTACAAAGAGTTGGACATAAAGTTCATAGAAGATCTAGATGACTAAATAGCTACTGGAAAAGAAGATCTTTGTTGCCAATTTTTAATGTAAATGCCAAGTTCTAGCTATGCTACTTTGTCACATGATTTAACATTTCGATTGTTCATTAAACTATAGATTTAAAATGTTGGATTTATTTTTAATTGCTGAAATTCCTCAGTAACAGAAGAAAGCCACATAATTACTCAACTAGCCTTTCCACAAAACTTTCCAGTTTCTGAGATTATTTCAGTATTTAAAATGCTAAAGCATAATTCAAATTATGATACATTTTTTTCTAATATTTATTTAACATAAAAAAGATTGTTTGTGATTAGCAGTAAAAGCTGTATTTTCAAAACAAATATTTTTAAAACAATTTAAGACTTGCCCCCCCAATCTCCAGCCTTTTCAAAGTCACAGAAAGATAAACAGAAAAACCAATATATTTTTCTTTATTTTAATCTTAATTTTCCTTTTGTTACCCACTAAGGACAAAAAATTTGAGATTAGTGTAAAACCCTGCCTGCTTCATATTCATTTTCTTTTCCAATTTTTTTAAAGCCTTATGAATGTTTGCACAGGGTCTCCTTCAGACTCTCTCTCCTTCTTCATCTTTCACAGCTTTTAAGGGATAAAAAAGATATTCTCAAATGCAATAAAACATCAAATTACCATCTGATACCCCTCACTCTCTGCAGGAATAATGGGTTGTGAAACAGTAGTGAGTTGTTACCCAGTTTTTACTCAACCCCACACCTCTATCAGTCAGTATCATCCACTTGAAGCAGAAACTTTTAACACAAGGTTAAAAATGCTAAATTATGAGTCACTCTGAAATGTAGAATGGCTGTGCTTGAATTGTCCAGAGCAAGGCAATAAAGAGCTCATTATGCTGAGAAATAAAGATTAGGCACTGATTGCATCATTGGCCTGTTACCATTTGGATCTCTATGTAGGCAATAACTTTTTCAAATTGCCACATTCAATGCATGAATAATGGTAAAATAAGAAGAGTAAAAGGAGGTTTTATGTTATACTTAGTTTTGTTTTGAAGTACAAAGGACCTAAAGCATTTAAAATCCCTTCACCCCACCCTCCAAGAAACTGTTATTCATCCTTACCGAGAACTTGCCCTTTACGTTGGGAAAACTCGTAGCAAAGATGTTTGGAAATATAATGGGAAATAATAGGAATATAATTGGAACGCTGACATTTTCACCAGACACTCAGCTAGCCTGTGGCTCTGAACAATATCACCTCAGTATGAAAACAGTAATAAGCCTCTTTTTGATCCATTCTGGCAATGTAAATGCAGAGCAGAGAACAAACTATTCTGAAAGCTACAGTTTCAAAGCTACAACCAGGCTGTATCTGAAAAATAGAGCATAGTACATTGTGGAAGTACAGATCAGTGAAAGGGCCCTGACAGGCACTGCTTTGTCATCTTCAGCTACATCTCAACCCAGGAAGCTTCAGACAAATAAAAGTTTTCCTTAGTTTTTACATCTTCAGAATAAACAGAAGCACTTACCACCTTCCTGGAGCTGTTGTCCATAAAATGGGTCTTCGACTAGACTATGTTCCTTCTGGAAAATAGAGAGAATTCATTATATGATTAGTGCTTGCTGACATGAGAGGATGTGACAAATGCACCATTACCATAACGTCCTTCCTGCTTTATGTTCCATCAGAAGCCAAGCCAGACACACGGACAATTGCAAATTATTTTACCCACAGATCTTTTCTAATTTTATGGTCAAAAAAACCTGAACTCTTGACGTGTGTTACAGTCACAAGAGAGGTTACCAAAAAGATCAGAACGTGTGTGAGGCAGAGACAAGGTGGAAAGAGCAGGGAAGGGCCTAACAAACCCTATCACAGCCATATGTATGGAGGAGGCTAAGCCTCAGGAGCAGGCAGATCATTTCCAGCAGTCAGCAGCAACTGCAATAAACACAGTCTTCTGCAATTAGGGAGAGATGATGGCATAAATTTATCCACAATTAAAAGCACGCAGGCTGGCAGAGGCAATTACAATAATACATATACAGTCTATATTCACTAATTAAAAAGGCAAAATGGAAGATGTATGTATTGGGAAATAACAGAGAAATGCTTCCCATTCAGATATAATTCAGTATTTGAGATACAGTTCTTTGGAAGACTCCCCAGTTGGCACCAATAGCCTAGAAATTATGCTGCATAGTGTATATAAACCACCCTCTGAGTGAATACTTGTACAACAGCACCAGTAATTTCAGTCCCAGTTCAGAAGAACATAAATAGTTTGGCCTAATTCCAAAAATATGGAGTATGTTTCTGATTTTCCTCTCATTGAGCATCTGTATAATCCTCATCAGGAATTTCCACACTGGGGCATTCTAAGAGCACAAGAGACAGATTTTCTGATTTGAATAATTATCCCTTGATGAGCAAAACATTATCTTGTGGCAGCATTTGCCTGATATAGATTAGGAAAAGACAATGCCAACAATGCTATACCATTGCTCTGTTTATTCAAAGTCAAAGTAAAAATTAAATCACACACCAATCCTCAAGCTGGATTCTGCTTGAAGTCGTTGACCTGCATTAATATGTCTTATAATTGGATTCCTGAGATTCAGGAACGTAGAGACGTTATAGAAATTATGTTCTTGGTTTTGTTAATGTTAAGGTCAAGGGACACACAAGAGGTGTACAAAAGGCATGGGGGAAAAAAAAAAAACCAAACCAAACCAAACACAATGTCTATAAACAATTTACAAACGACATCCAGAGCCTACAGCATCACATACACTGGTGAGTCTGTCTCAGTAATCTGACTCCTTAACAGATCTCTCAAGTTTGGAAACAGCAGCTTTGGCAACTTCCCTGTGTTGATCAACACTCAGTGTCATTGGAACTCTCCACGTGTCAGTTTATCCAGTGGAACACTCCTCAAAACATCATGCACTTTCATCTCAAGTGGTTTCAAAGTAACCCTGTGTGAACTCATGAAAGGAAAGGAAACCACATCCCCCTTTAGCAGCAGAAGTCATGAAAAGATGCAGGGGATCACTCTGAGGCATGGGAGCCTGGCAGGATGTAACTGCACTGCAGTCTCAGTGCAGCCCTGCCCCTGGCCTGCCCCAGCTGTGCTACCTGTGGGGCTGGGGAGCTCCAGCACAGGAGACACGCTCATTGCAAACAAGGGCTAACCCAACACAGACTGGAGGGAAGAGATGCTGCAGAAGTACCCAACACTATCTCTACACACAGAAGTACTGAAGCTGAAAAATCTTGCAGTCTCCATTAGTATGTGCCAGTGCTTTGATCATCAGAAGCTTCCTTCCATGAGATCGTAGGAGTCAGAGCTATGGATTAAGTCACGCACAAACCTGGCTAATAAATCACATAAATCTGTGCAAGGCTTAACACTAATCAGAGCATCAGGTATGCCATGGAATTACAAGTCTCACCACTTGGCAAATTCAAAACACTGGCAGAATGTACCACAATGTATGGACAGATCAGACCTTTCAACAGCTTCTGAGCGACGTGTGAAGCGCAGGACGGTGGTGGCTGCACACGGGCATTTGTAATGGGACTGCTCATTTGTAATAAGATTTTCTTAGAGACTAAAGAAGGGTTTACACCTGTGATTGCATAAAATCTTTGAAATCTGATCATTTGGTAGAAATCAGTCTAAAGAAAACCCCAGAAACAGTACTTCATGTTTTGGAGTCAATATGGATAGTTGCAGCTAGCTATTCACTTGATAACCTATTATTGCATTTAAGTTGCAGAAAACCAAGAAAATGTCAGCCAGAAAATATATATCAGAAGCAGATTAAAACCAAACAGATGTTCTGAAGGGAATGATTGTCAGGTTGCAAGGAGAACTTCCTGATGAGTGTTATGTTCCTCAGGCTGCAGCCATTTCTCCCAACAGCTGACAGCACTTTTGGAAAGCTTTGTAGGTCTGTGTGTGGCATTCTCCCACAGCAGGAGGTGATGCCTCAGCTCTACCACCAAGATGCCTCACAGCTACACACAATACTCTTTACAGCCAAAACCTGTTTTATGAACCTGTTTTTCCTAAGGTGCTTGCATCTCCTGATTTATATATGCTATTTAAAGTGATGTAGCCCCATAGATGTTAAACACCTCTCACTTGTCCTTCCAGACACAACAGTGTGACAGCAGAGCCCTGCCTCCAAAGCAAAGCACAAGGTGCACCAGGCTGAAGTGTTATGAAGCTGGAGTAAAGGGTTCCACATTCCTTCCAGAGACTGTTGTTGATTCAGGGGCTCTTTTTTTTGTTCAGTTTTCTTTTGTTAGGGCTCTCTTTACCATGTTATACTATGATTTTAGAGATATCCTCCCACCTGCAACTTGCAGAAGAAAAACACAGACCCAGGATATCTGGACGTTAACATTACTTTGCATGACTGATAAATCTGAAAAGACTGATAGCTTTCTGCAGAAAAATTCCTTAGTTTTGTTATTCTAACCAAAAATTAACTCTTATAAAGGGTTACTAATAAATAATACAAAATGAAACTTTGATTGTAGCAATACAGCCATTTTTCAAGCATCATGAAATCCCTCATTTCCACGTCCCTCCCTCCCCACTGACACCTCCACCACCCACACTGTGTCTCTGAGCACTAGGGACAGGAATGTCAAGACAGCTCAACTTCCTCACAGGCATCAAAGTCACAGTCCATGCATTCACCAGCCCTCACAACTCAGCAGCTCTGCTGTACCTCTGGAGACAACGTTTTCCACAGAGGCTCAGCACCCAACAAGCTGAGCTCCTGAAACCATTAAATTTGATGTTCAAATTAGATCTGTGCTTTTTAGAAATCCTGGCTGAGCAAATCTTAAATCTTCAAGCACTCCCTAACTCTTTGTTCCTTCACTCTTCAAGTACTGCTCTTAGCTGCCCCTTCCACTTCTGCTGTCATTCCTCAAAAAAAAAAAAAAATTAATTGTCTTATTTGAAAGAAAGAAAGAATGAACCCAGTAAGAACTCCCCAACTGCAGTGAGTTGCTTTTTCCCCCTTTGCTCACTAGAAATATAAGAAAAAAAAAAAGTGAGAGGGACAGAAGTAAACAATCAGCTTTCTGCATACAACTTTTCTGCTTCATTTTCATACAAGGAATGTCTCTAAAGGTCTTACTCTCACACAATAATTTAGAAAATAGGAAAATGTTGAGGAAGTTAAAGGGGAAATTGAAAAAAATATTATTTCAAAAACTGGGCAAAAAGGCAGCATTGAAACCTGAGTCTGTATTATGAGCGGTGTGGCTGTTTAGAATGTATTTTATGACACCACTCATAATTAAGTCTTTTGGTTAAACATCCAGTACTAAAAAAAAATTCGAAATCACGTATTATGATTACAGAATAAATGCCATTCACTCACAGCTCTGGTTAAGTGGCAGAACACAACCTGCCTTTCCTGAAGCCTGTGTTCAGCAGCACCCCCAGGCCCGCCGCAGGGCAGCTGCCCAGGCAGAGCCAGTGGAAATCTCACCCCCCTGAGCACTGCAGCAGCGTGGGGCACGCAGGCACCACTGCCAGGGGGTACCACAGCAAGTTTAGAGCTCTGCTCCAGTGCATTCGTCACAAAATACATTGGTGATTACTCCTGTTAATCTATAAAGACATGGAAAGATTTTTTTAAAATATTTTGCATTATTAAATCATTTTAAAAGAGGCATTTTTTACAACCTGAACGGTCAACATTCGTTGTAGTTGCAATGAGTAAAGGAAGAATTTCTGATACATTTTATAATCCTAGACATTGTCTTTTTGCACTTGCCCTGGTATTGGGGTCTGCCCAGGTGCCCATAGCTCCACAGGATGCCAAGTGACACCCAGGCTTATTCAGAATGGGTGTAGTTATTTAGATCTTGGGGTTCACTATTACCAGTGCTTACAGCTCTCGCACTACAACCCTGCTCTCTCTTCTCCTGAAGATGGCAGGTCCCCCAATGAATATCAACGAATGGCTCAAGGTCATCAGAGAACCCTTGGAGCTCTCTGGCCCCCTCCCTTTTCTCTCCAGATTCTTGTATTCAGTATTGTATTTAAGAAGCAATGATGTCCTCTCTTAATTCACTCACTTAGAGTCTACAATGTCCTCTTGGCAATCCAGTTTACATATTTTGAAAAATAAGTGTTTGCCTTAATCATGTCTGTCTAAACTCATTGAGTAATGACTTGCTCTTTTTTAGAAGAAATAATGAATTATTGCTTTCTTCCACTCTTCTCCAGACCCCTCCTGATTTCAGAGCCTGTCACCATTAAGTCCCTCAGTCCCTTTTTTCCAAGCCTAGCTGACCTGCCTGGACAGCTTAGGAGGAGGGTGGTCAGATTTGTGTATACTCACTGTGCTTTTAAAAGAAAGGAACTCTCCAGATAACGTTTACAATATGGCTATTCACCCACTGCTTTCATGTAACCTAAAAATCAACAGAAGAAAAATTTAATAATAATTTTCTATTCATGTATGGTTGCAGGAACTGAAGATGTGCACTGACCTAACTGCAGAGCTGATATCCAAGGCAATATTCAGCAAGCAAACAACCATTCACTAGTTGCAGACATAGTCTCCCACTTATGCAGAACTTCAAGCTTCCTTCTCTGAAAGCTAATGTTTTGAAAGTGAAAGCCACTTGACTAAATTAAGAAGACATATTTAGCAAACCATCTTAATTATTAATCAGTTTGCAGTTTTACCCACTTGTTCCTACTCTGTGTAATAAACATTTATTAAGCTTTTCTTTTCTGTATCATGAATGCTGCTAATGTGCTTTGAATTGCTCAGAGAAAATTACATATAACGTTTGGCTCCAAATGACATTAATTGCAAAAATCTAGATGTGGAGGTTTTGTGCTGTGGGTTTTTTTTACCCTTCCTACCAAAACATTCTGAATCCCTGTGTTAATTTCTTTTGGTTATCAGTATAAATTCAGTTGAATTGATAAGACTCTTCACATCTCAGAAATCACTTGCTTATTTGAGTAATCATGAAAGTAAGTCATAATAAAACAATAATAAGCATATTCCTTTGTTGTTGTTGCTTCATCTTCCTATATACATGACCATAAAGTAATATATACTGTTGGGTAGCAGCAAGAGCAGCAAGTGCACAGTGAACAGCTGAAACAGTTACCAGCTATACACAGTAATGACAGATAATTTAGCTTTCTTTTTCTGCTTATGACTTATCAGCAAATTATAGATTGGCACTGGGAAGCACAAGCTGTGTCACCTCTTGGTAGGACTCAGTGCACAAAAGAAGCAGTTTTTAATTTGCTCCCATCCAAAACAGAGGCATTAAATTAACTGATAAGAATGTTACCTCCACTGTCTTACCAAATGCTGAGACATTAGCCGTCTGGTTATATCTTTATGTTATTTTTAACATAGCCAACAGGCCTTATGGACACTTCTGCACGGAACTAAATTCAGAGTTTTGAACCCCAGCAGAAGGGGACTCGTGTTTAACACAGTGAGGACTGACCACACTGGAGAAGACACTGAAGTCACAGATCTTCCTCTTTCTCCAGCTGTTCCAAGGCAGCAGCACGTGCAGAGCTCCTGCACCACTCCCATCCTTCTCCACATCCATGCTGGGTTAGAAGCTTTACAAGCTCCTTCTCTTACTGTGATAGTAATTCTAGTACAGTTAACTTCTTTCTCTTCAGATTACTTACCAGGCTTCAGTCCTTGAACTGATTTCCTGAATTCTGAGCATTTAAGCTTTATTGCCACCCAGCGTTGCCTGCTGCTTCTTTTATTTTATCATACAGAAGCCCAGGTCGTAGAAACTCAGTAATGGGAGCTTCACACTTTGATGCAGTTAAAATTTGAATTGCTCCACAGAGACCATGATTTATAAGATCGTACTTCAGAAGAGTACTTATCTTCCTTTTTCTTTTACAATATGATTAAAATACTTCCTCCTATCAATTAAAGACTTAGATCTAAAAAAAAAGGACAGCTTTCCGTTTAGAACTTTGAGGCACCTGTTCCAGACAGATCCCAGAGGTGTGTGCACAGGGAAATGATATGCCCACTGGTGAATGGGAGGGAAGTTTTGGCTCGGGCCAGTGTGCCAGCTGCCAGCAGGGGGATCACCACTGCCTGACTGCAATTCCATGCAGTCCAGATTGTCCAGAGCTTCCCAGCCCCAGGCAAATCACGCTTTCACCTCATTCTCAGTTCAAGTGCACTGAGGGTCTCCTGCCAGGCGCAGGTTTGAGTCCCCAGTACGGGGTGGCAAGGACATGGGTTACCTCAGTGCCCCCCGGGCTGGTGGCAGCACGGCATGCACTAAGTCCTTGTGTAAAAGCCACATCCACCACCCTGAGCTCTTTGTCCTCCAGCAGCTCTGCCCCACACACAGAAATGTTCATCAGCTCTCCCATTCTGCTTCTATGTGCTGTTCCTAACAAGCAGTGTGTATGCTGGTACCTACAATCTTTTATTGGTCCAAATAAAGCCCAAACTTGTGCTATGCAGCCATTTCTTTTGTCTGAACATGTTTGTACTGTGAGCCCAACAAGAACTGACAACCATTAATATCACTAGCTCTGAGCTGGGGTCAGATCAAGTGGAAATATGAGCTCTGTAAATACCACAGAAAACAGTGCAGAGTGGAGAACGACTGCACACATTCATACACCAGACTGAGAGACAAACCAACAACCTTGCGTTTGATGTTGAGAGGAGATGCTTACCATGTTTAGCATTGATCAGAGAATAAGAATTTAATCTGTTAGAAAAAAACAAACAAACAAAAAACCAGACACAAAACAGTCCATTGTTCAATAAGAAGAATTTGTGCAGGGGTCAAGAGATACAGGGGTTTAAAAAAAATATACTGTCTAAAATAAATAATATAAGTAACTATAAATCGTATAAATAATTACAAATTATATAATTATAAATTAAAATAATATCATCTAAAATAAATTATATTGTCTATTAGCCAGGCATAGAGACTAGAAAACAGCTCCCCAGCACATAAATTTCCTGATTCATTTTTTTTTGTCTAGTCTTCACACTTCAGTGCCAGAACACGACTGTACAGAAACATGAGAGAAAAGGCCACCCAAATGTACATACCTGATTAATTTTAGACTCCTCCTTTTTAGGCAAAATTTCACTTTTGCAGGGAACGATTTTGAACTTTTGTCAAAAGGTCCCCTTAAAAACAAACAAACAAACAAAAAAAAAAACACACAGGCAATTTTTCAACTTAAATAAAAATTAAAAAGTGAATAAAAAAGCTAGGCAACCTAATTATTCATAACTGAGATAATAAACACTGGCACATACCACAGGTAGTAAACAGCACGTGTTAGAGGTTGGACGTGTCCATCTCAATAGGAAAGTGACACTTTTCACATGAAATTAAAAGCAGTATTTGTAATCACCCCCATAAGTTCCAAGTAACACGTTAGTAATAAACTAGCCGTAGTTTTGAGGGACTTCTGCAGCAAAAATTGCAGTCTGTAAAACCTGTCAAACCTGTGTTTTTATTGACTGCAAGAGACAGAATAGAGTGAACTCTTCAGAAGAGAAGCAAGTGGCAGCTAAAACCTGAATAGGAAATGCTGCTTTCAGAGAAGCAGAAAAGAATACCAGCATAGAAAAGACAAAAAATCCTCCCTAGGTTTCTGAAAGAAACTGAAATCTGTGTTTAATTTTGATATTTTAGATGAATGATGAGTCTTACCTTTCTTACACGTACCTTTCTTTTAACACATGCTCAGCCAGTTTGATGTTCCATTTTCTTCAGCTGTAATATTTTTTCTACTTTTTCTGTTCTTTATTCTTCTTAGCTGCATATCACAGTACTTAAAAATCCTGATCCTCCCACACAGTTATAGGATCTTTTTTACATACATGTTCTAGATGAATCCTGATGACCTCAGAACTGAGATGCTGCTTGGCACTAAAGGCAGTAAGGTCATCCAGAGACAAAGCCAAATTTATACTGCATTCTATTCAAGTTTTATGTAACAAACACCACACATTATATATAATATAAATAAGGAGAAATGACATCCAGATATCCATGCTGTCTGACCTATCTCTGCCAAACAGGCTAATTAGAAATTGGAAATAGTTACTTGAGAAATAGGTTCTTTATGAGAGAGACTGGTGTCCCATGTTTAATTATCCATGTGATTGGAATCTGCATTGGTAGAGGTCCCAGTGCACCAGCAGTCTGCAAACTCTACATTCCAGTATCATATTGTACTGTTGATCAGTATTGCCTTGAAGGACTACAAACTGCCAGTTTCTATCATGCTTAATGTATTAGGAGAGCTTTTTAATTACTGTGTTAATATTGCAGCAATATTTAGTGACTAAGAAATCAACAGAAGAGAACAGGAATAACAGCTTCAGGTTCAAAGGGATTATCTGTGCTAGGACTCAGAAACAGGCTGCCCTGTCATCTCAATGTCTTTCAAGAAATTTCACTGTAAATTATCTCAATTTTTCACCCCAAAATGCAGAAGACCTTTTCTTTTTACTAAAGAAGCCTGTACTTTCTTTACTAAAATAAACCTTCAAAATGGTTTAAAAAACCCCAATCACTTCATATTGCATAATTCTATCCCACTACACACATGTCACCTTTTGGTTTAAGAGAAGAGTTCTTCAAAGGGGACAGAACACTTACAAGGTGCTTATGAAAAGCTTAATTGTTCCATTTCCCTGGAGGAGAAAAAGAAAAAAAAAAAAGCTCTTTTTGTCCAAATCTGGTGTCAAGTATCAGTTTTTATGTGAATGTGTAGCTTGTATGAAAGTTATCTCATCTTTTATTTCCATGTTAATGAAACAAATAACTGAGCAAATTTCCTTACTGAAACTGTCACCTTTACATGTCAACAGCAGAAAAATGTATTTTAAATTATAATGTATTAAACTTCCTAAAATAAGAACTGACCAAAGACAATATGCTTTCAGTTCTCACTTTTATCCAAACTACTTTGCCTATGCAGAGAAGATGCACAATTAAGAAGTGATTTCTTAATTCATTTAGCTCTAAATTGACAAAATCCTAGTTAACTTATTTTTAAAAATCAGAGGATTTGTTTAAGGACAAGATTTCCCCAAAGCACTGTAGAAATATAAAGCTCTTGACACTTAACTGACTTTCATTTAGACCATTCAAAGATTTTTCTGAACTCTGTTTCTCTTCCTAAGGAGCACATTGCACACTACTAAAACTCATGGATCTTTAGTAACTTTGCACATCTCACCTTTGTACTGATCATTTTAGGAAGGTTACACATTTTCAGCTGTTTGCAACAAGTTCTGTTATCAGAAATACTGCAGCAATCTCACTGTCAGTTGAGGAAAGGACTGTTGAGAAGAAGCTGCATGCTACATGGTCATTGGAAAGGACTCCATCAAAGTTATGGCCGAAGATGGTGTCACACGGAAATCCCTGGATATCCCATGGAAACTTTTTATTATTCTCCTGGGTTTTCATCACTTTACGTGGCTGTACAAAGACAACAACCCTGGGAACTTGTTGCCCCATTGCCATAAAAGCATCACTAACTGTGAACAGCAAATACCAGCACTCTGAGAGATGTATGGGTCCAACTCCATACTCCCTTGTACAAACCGACGTGCAGCTCGACTCCTGTGCAGTGTCCTCTGCACACACAACAGCAGCAAATTCCAGCCACTCCTCAGCCCTGGAAATCTTGATTTTTACAGAAACCTTATGATGTCAACATGTAAAATATTAACTATTAACTTTTAGGCACTATGTGATGTAAAGTACAGGGTCTACTTAAAGCTCTCAGACCTTAATTTTTCATTGCATCTTCATTTCAACTGCAGAGGAACTTCATTATATCATTTCATACCTTTGAGACTTACAGGACATGTTGATTGACAAGACAGGCATGAAATAATTTATTCCATTCTTCTTCTTTCCTCATATTTGGCTTCCCAAATTCCTCTCATTACTTCTTAATGCCTTAACAATAATTAATAGAGTCTATGATTAGTGCCAGCTTTGGATCTGCCCAGACGTTTCACCTAGAGAAGCTGTGACAGATGCATTTTCCTTCATGATGTTGCTGTCCAATTCCTGGGCTGTTCATCACTCTTCCACCTACAGTAGGCTGAATTTGCAGCATTCTGTAGCACACAGCTCCCAGCAAAGATCTATCCTGAATCTCTATTAGGAACCATTAGGGAACACGTGGTAATTTTACCCTACTCAATCACACCCTGAGTGGTTTAACACAACTGACAAAGTTGCTATGTTCTCCAAAGCTGCATGCTCTAGTTTTATAAAAACAGTTCAATCCTTTCAGAATTATCTTATCATGTGCTTTCAGAGACATTATTTCCACAGAAACATTTAAGGCACTGAGAGACAGACTGACATGACGACTAGAAAATACATAGTGACAGAGGAAAGCTTAAGGAAAAGGGGTACAGAAATTATATTGCTTGGTATAATTTTTCTTTCAGAACCATTTTTTGCCGCTACTTTTAATCAGAATACCCGGAGAAGAAAGGAAATTGTTGTAATAGAAAACATGTATCTTCAGAAAACGACAGGTATTTTTGGACAATTCCTGGCAGCCACGAGTTAGAACGGGCACAGAGCAGGGCTGTAGCAGTGAGTGACCCACACTTCCTAACTGCTCTAGGGCTTCCTCTGTGGAGAATGAGGATTCTTCACTCCTTCCAATGTTCTTTATGTTGTTTACTTCTCATTTGCCTGATCTTAACAAATGTGAATCATAATTCTAAGTATTTATAGCACACATCTGTGCTGAAGGAGAGTTTGTTTTTGTATTAAGGAGAAATTCTCAAAGGAAAATTCTGAGTAGCCCCATTAAGCTAGATTCTTAACAAAAGAACAAATCAGATAGAGAAACCTGGTTGAGTTAAACTAAGCTGAAATTAGGAACAGAATTCAAACACCTGACTCAATTCTATTCAGAGATGATTGTACATATGCACATTTATATATCCAAAATGTAGACAGCAATCATTTGAATTAAATGTACTGCTGTGTTTGAGTACACACAGTGTACCTGAATTGGAGATACAGCATCTTACCCAAATAAAGACAGGCCAAAAATAATTGGAAATTTGCTCTGCTTAGATTCCATATCTTTGATACATCAGCATGGATGAACAAGTAAAACTCCTACTGTTGGTTTTAGCTGCAGCTACACCTGGGCCTGCACAGGAATGGAAGAACATAACATGTCTTCACCTGCCTTGGTGTTACCATAGGCCTCTGCATCTAACTTAGAGACCTTGTCGTGCTGTTGGTGACTTCTGACACATTCCTAGCTAAACAAACTTTTTAAAAAATTAATGCACATTTCAAACCAGCAGGAGATAATTAGCAACATTAATGAGGCTGCTCATTGGATTCCACAACAATATCTTTCTCAGCAGGAGAATCAGACTGTTTGTGTGCCAGGGACACTTACCCTTGACATTTTCTAATTACTTTTTGTAGGTTTTCTGAACTCACCTTAACTACCAGGAGACGCTGACACTGGGGCTGACCATGGTGGTCAGCGTATGCCATCAATTACAGGACACTGAGGTTGAAAGGCTCTGTCAGACACAAAATGTCTTACTATTCACACAGGATCGATGCTGATCTTTTAAAGAATTTATATTCCTGGCTTGAGATGATCAGAGTTATGCCATTAAAAATATACATTTTATTTAAAATCAGTTTTACATCAACAGCCAAGAGCAAACCTGCAGCAAGGCTCTTTTTTTAAGCAACTGAAGCTGTTCCATAAAACCACTTTATGGTCTGCCTTCAAAGATTAAAACATTAGGATTAAAAGCAAACTTAAGTGCTTTTTGGACATTTTTATAAGTTCTACAACGTCTTTGAAAAATGGGCAGGATTTTTTTTTTTTTTAGATTAGTCACCCTTGACTTAATTCAGCTTCTTTCAGATAGGATAGTTTTATCCTTTACGCCAAAAGAAAATCAATTAACTATCACTGAGCCCTCTTGAAAACTTTGTCTTTGTTCACTGTCACTTCTCAGAAGCACAAATGACCTAGCTTATATTAAAAAAAGAACCAGTATCTTCATGCTATGAAATAAGAAAATAAATTCAATGAAAAGAGTGTCTTGACAGCTACATCTTCATTTGGCTTCTCAGTCCTTGAAGGAAAAGGTGACAACAAATCAAGCACTAAGCAGAAATTTTCTTCTAGTGTCATGTACCTCCTCAACTTTTCTCTATGTGCAAAATTAATATTTCCATATCTACCTCTCGGCTTTACAGCCATTTTCATTGCTAATTCTCAACTACTGCCTTTTCCATTTGCTTCTCATTGTCACATTTTTAATTATTTTTTGAAACAACTGCAATGCAACCTTGTCCCATGGGCATTTCTCTGATACCAGTGGCCTGCCGAGCAAACTGAGATTTTAGGGGAGATACAATACAATCAATAACAAAATAGTACAAATAATTATAAAGTATTTAAATAACAATACTAAATAATTTTCCTTCTTGTGTGTGATTTTCGTTTTTCCTGAGATTTTTCTAATTAATTTTTCTCCCTAATAAGCTAATGGATTGCTTTTCATTTTTCCATATTCTGTTCACACATAAACAAAGACACATGGCAGAAAATGCCAGGAGGGACAGGGGGTGAGATAACAGGAGAGGAACCACTTATGGGAAAATGCAGTCTTTTAGCATCAAGTTAAAGTTATCAGTAAGAGTTCCTTTGTGATACACATCACTAATTACCTTTTTCTGGAGAACAAACTGCTAGAATCCAGAATTATTTTTTTCCTTCCAGGACTTTCTCTAGGCAACGACCCACCTCAAAAGACCCTGAAGTACAGGCAGTGTGGACACAGCACACGTTGCTTGGCTGATGAACCATCATTGCTGGTCTTCAATGCTCCTACCAAAACTCAGAACAGCTAATACAGATCAATACATCAGGACAGAAAAGTTCCTGCTGCCACATCTGCCCTGTGAGCAGCAAAAGCTTTCTGACCTAGAGCTGTTAATATCAGAATCTTTCACAGATAAGTTTCAGAAGCACAAAAATTTAAAGAATAAGCACATCTGGCCCATTTTTTGGTGTGTATCTTTAACAAGATATCTTTTCACTTGAAAAGACTTTGTGTAATTGTTTCTGTTTCTTTTTTTCTTCTGAATGCTGTTGACTATGACAATAAGGAACAGTTCCTGCTGCCATGTCTGTTAATTAGTTGTCTAATCAACTGAAAGAATTTGTCTCTGTGAGGGACAGCAGCAGAACAATGTGACAAAGGGTACAGCAGTACCCAGGCTCAGTGTCTCCTGCAGATCCTGTACCTGGCTTTAATTAATAAGAGCAGCTGATATTGTATCTGATTTAATAAGAGCCACTATACTGAGGAAGGATGAAATAACTGCTGCCTGCTGTGGAACCAGTGCAGTAACAGAGCAGGTCACTTTTCAAAAGGCTTCTCCCATCCCCTGCCTTTCTTAGAGACAATTTACCACTCTTACCATGCACATCTGACAACTGCTGATTTAACTGATTTCTGAATTTCATATGGCACATGTCTATAACGTGTACTCTGCCTGCTAAAAGCAGCCTTGTGGAAAACATTCCTCCTTGATTCAGAAGACACTTAGCAGCAGGGAACTTGCTTTCTAAAGTCATATTTCCCCTCCATGAAGCACGGGTGGCATATTGACAAATTTACATTCCATTGAACAGACATTTGTTTAATTTCTCAGTTTCCCAGAAAACAAACTCCTTCCTGAAGAAGCCAAAACTCAGATTGCTCCCTAAAGGGCAGAGAAAGTTTATGTGGTTTGGTTTTGTTTCCTTCCCAATAATGCAATCTTGTCTCTAACAGCAAGTACAAGGATATAAGACAGATTGGATTTCAAGGCTGATAATCAACACATACACTTGTAGGATTTGATTTGGCTTCAACTCTTGCTTTTCACATTCTGGGAAGAAAAATTTCTTTATTTCTCCATAAGCAAGCTTTATACTTTTGTTTCCTGGAATTATTTTTTTAAAAAAAATAAAAAGTGTATCTTAACACTTTATTAGCATTTTTCTCATATATTTCACTCTGTATAATTTTTCTGGTTATGCCAAAAAGTACTGGACTCCTTTTTTTTTTAAATCCTAATAGCCAGGAGCCAATCAGAGAATAATTTAAGACCATCACAGGTAGTTTAACATTCTCAGTTTTTTCCTGCAAATACGTGACAGTCAGAATCATGAACTAAATGTCAAAATCTAGCCCCAATGACATGAAAGTGAACTTCTGAATTGATTTCTACTGAATAAAAATTTAATGAGTGTAATTGAGGCAACGCCAGACTGGCCCTCCATTGATATCCTTTCTCATATTAATGAGCAATTTACAGTTAAGTTTCACTATAATCAAGAGAACTGCTTGGGTCATAGTCACTGTGAATGGAAGCAAATTTATCCATCTGTCAGTTAAAACCCATGCACATGCACAATAACTCAATGCACTACAAAGTCCACCTGAGTCCTCCAAAGACATGTAGGTTTGTGCTGAGAAGTTCTCCCTGGAGACCTTCAAACACTCTTCTCTTTCCTTTGACTGTATTGATAAATTAGCAATGACTTCAGAACTATTTTTTTAAAATAAAAAAATAAAAAAACCTCCAGAACTACTTGTCTTTTAAAAGTACAAGTCCAAGTGCCTAAATTAGATACAGCAAGTCTTTCTCACACTTGTAAAAATGTTGAATCTATCTTCTGCATGTCTACAAACTGAATTCCTATGAATGTTCCAAGGAGAATAGCCGTATTAATATATTAAAAATAGAGAAATACGAGTGGGGAGAAAATTTCAGCAGGTGAAGGCATTGTGCCTGTATCTATGAAAAGCTTAAAAGCTGAGAGTTCTTTAGGTGCTGTTGTTAACTTCCAGTTTAAAACCAGAAGCTTGTTTAAAAACAAATTTTCCTGTCAGTTTACATGTGTTTTGTGATGTATACAAATACATACATGCATACATATGGTTATTCATCCCACTGGTTTCCAGTCTGCAAGCGTGAATGAGCAATTAACGAATGGTGCTCTTCCTTCAGGATGACAATACCTTCTTAGCTGCTACAAAACCAGGGGGATGCCCAGGTGAGTGGAGTCTCCAGCTGCCTGCTAAAGGTCAGTGCTTCAGTGGGTACAATATATTTAGTAAAAGTGAAATGGGGGGGAAAAAAAATCATTGAAAAAACTAATCCAGTTGTCTGTTCCCCAAAGTGCTGTAGGGCCCTCTATAAAGGGCAAATTCAAACAGCTTTGACAAAAGGTGGAGATATTGATCACCATTCAGATGGTTGCAGTAACTGCTGGTGTGATGAAGAGAGCAGCTGGGGCAGTCCCAGAAAGACCCTGGCCCCTGGCCCAGCTCTGCCTGGGCACGGCTGGCTCAGCAATGGACTGTCTGTCTTGTCTCCCTCCCAGCCCCGCAAGCCGACAGGAGACAGCGCGCTCGCTGGGGGGCCTGCAGTGCAAGCTGCTTCTATCTGCCCCATCACAGCCCCGTGCAGCACAAGGAAACTCGTGTCACAGCGTGCTGCAGAGCCTGTGTCTTGCTGCTCAGCAGGTCCTGGGGCTGCTTCCCAGGCTGCCTCTGGTGGCACACGGGCAGCCCCAGCCGCCGGCAGCTGCCGCCTGCGGAGCCGCGCTCCAGCCAGAGCAGAGCAGCAGAGGCAGAAACTCTGCAAAGCCAGTCGAGCTGATTAGTGCTACAGTACTGATGTTCCATCTGCTAGGGTGGCAGTATTTTGTTTCAAAGTGCCTGACTGCAATGCTTCATTTCACAGAGAGCCCATGTTCAATGGGAGCACAGGGAGCACTTTAGGGTGATTGACAATGGAAGGAGACGGTGACAAATACGTCATTATTCTTTGAGTGTAATGTACTCATTAAGAAAACTAGCAAATTTTCTGTGGTACAAAGTCTATACATGAAGATATATGTTCCTGTATGTGTACAATCTTTTCAGACTTGTGAGCAAAATTAAAGAAATTCTCTTGGATCCCCACCACTAGGAAAAACAAAACACCTGTAACTGAACAGGTATCTGTGGTGTATTCAGTTAAGGGAGGGGGGAAAGGCAAAACAAAAGAACAACAGCAAAACAAAACTAAAACAAACGACAAAAAAAAACCCTCCCACATCTCCATAAACAGGAAAAATGTCTAGGCAGTACCTACCCTAGATCTAAGCTTCAAAAGTTAAGAAATTCAGATGAGTTGGAAAATGAATGAGTTCAAACAACTTACTCTGTTTGTGCTCTGCAGGAAAGATTACTTTTAGGAAAGAACGAGCAACAGCATTACTACTGGGGCACCTTAGATGATATCCCAGACATAATCCTGAGCAGCACCTACAACGGGATTAGGTTCTAATGAAATAAACTGTAGCGTGTAGAATTAGAAGCCTCATTATGGCATAAAAAGCCAATGGAATATGCTAATGCTTTACCATCTGGCAGTCAGAATCCTGTCTCCTTGTGTCTGTCTCCCACAAATACCAGCATCATTTCTCCCACACTGCTCTTCTTGATTAATAATTCATTTTTCCTGTGCACTAAATAACTTATAAGTAACTCATCTCTAAGGATAAGTACCTCAAATTCTCACTTATTCTGACAAACAATTCTTTTACAAGTAAGTTTTCTATGAAGCCAGATTTCCTAAAAAAGAAATATGACTAAAATTGTTCCTGGAAAGTGCTGAGAAAATTGAAAGGTGTCTGGAATCTCTGTGAAAGGGGAAGTTCAGCATATTCTCTTATCAATATATTCTGCTGTTGTTGTTGCCAGCTACCATTCCTAACGGGAACCACATTGCTTAGATCTTCTTCTGCACTGATTTGGGAAAAAGGGCCATCACAGGACAGAACTGTGCTAGATAGTTTACACCCTGAAGTGTGCTAGATTTAGTTTAAGAGGTTTGAGCTATTTACGTATCTTCTTAAATGGCATACTGATTGCATTAGGATTACATACAGTCTTGTTCCTTAGACACTCGACAATTAGAAACGTGCACTTCTGTGCTGCTGGTCATTAATTAAATGTTACTGTGATAGGTGTACTAAAAGTACCCTACCTGAATTCTCACTCCTGTCCCATTTGTCTTTGCAGAATGATGTCAGACAAGTTAAAGACAAATGATGGTCTACCCACTACAGTATCCAGCTCCTTAGAGACCAAGAAAAAGTCTAAAGAAACATTTTCTTCTTACAAGAAGTTACAATTTGTTCTTCGAGAAGATTGTATTTTATCCTGTAGTTCCCTTAAGTGTCTAGTACAGGAGCAAATGGAACAAGAAATGAGCAAACAAGGAGATGGCAAAACGCTTCTTTACATTGTAGAGCCATTAGGAAAACTGACAAGAAATGTGTGATTTTAAATTAGCTGTTCTGTGGCTTTCATTTGGAAACTAATTCTGTTAGAGTGATTATTGCACCAATGTAAGTAGTGATTCAATAAAAGTAAGCACTTAGATATCATTAAAAGTTTCAAACATTTGTAATATTTACATTATGCCTTGAGTAGGTAATTTTATTTAATATATTAAATATACCAAGTAAGAAGAAATTGAAGCAGTAGTGTTTTCTTTCCAAGCTGAAAGTATGGTCAAGGACAACGAGCTGTGTAGTCTATTTCCCACGTGAGTTTTATAATAAAGAGAGGAGCTTTATGGCTTTTGATGCTTTGTCTTAATTACTGTACTATTATTGAAATCATGACATAAAAAATAAAATCTCTTTGTTAACAGTAAAATAGTAAAACTTTTTCCAGAAGTTTACAAAATTAAAGATATGGACCACTTGGCTGATCTCAGCCTACAGGTCTCTGACACATCCCTAAATATCAACGTCTTTGGCATAACGAAGCGATTGTGAAGCAATAACTTTCACCTCTTAGCAAGGCACCAGCACTGGGATAGACTGGCCTATGATTGTCTGTGACCTCCTTCTCCTGGGCTGTGGATTCCCCAGCCTTTTGTAAACACAGATAGATACTGCTCTGAGCTTCAGGACCACAGGAGAGCAGTGCAAAGGCAAAACATTTCTCTGCATTCCCCGTTGTTCCTGCACTGTGCACGGCCGCTGAGCACCCCCAGCAGCCAGCGGCTGGTGCCATGCACAGTGCTCACCAGACTGGGTCACAGGTGACACTTTCCAACCTCAGGCACGTCTGTACACACAGCTCTCTGCCTGTTGTAACTCCAAGCAACCACTGCATCTGCCCGGGGGAATTTTAATGAGTGGGTTGTTAAGCCTTTCTATTCCTATTTTAATACATAGCCTTTTAAGGCACACATTCTTATGTCCAGAAATGGAAGACTTTATGGCTCCAAATAACTGAGAAAGTAAAAAGTTAAATTTTGTTTTCATGATGAGTTTTACAGGTAAAATTCAGTTGCTCATATATTTGAGACAGAGAAAAAGTTCTCTTTTTTTTTTTCCATCTTCATGTCTGGTTTAATTTGAATGCAATGAACCAAATCCTTCTCTCACGTAGACAGGTGTAAATTATATTTTTAGTGTTTAAATAATTTAATAAT
>NW_008589203.1:0-8554 GCF_000691845.1 Merops nubicus
ATATATATATATAAACATATATATATAAAAAACCAAATGGAAATGGGAATTACATGTGGACTTCTTTATGATGCCAGTCTTCTGTTGAGTCTTCTCAAAGATGCTACATATCATCGAAACTTGCTTTGTTATTTAGTTCCTGGCAGTTTCCCTCCTCCCACTGAGAGCCCTGGGCAAGAAAACTACTTTCTGGGAAGGATAGCATCTGGTTTATGGAAGTGGATAAAAAGCAGCCATTTATTTTAAAGGGCATGTCAATAAATAGCTCTTAATGAATTGCATTTATAAAAGTAAGTTTTGAAACCATAGTGGCATACCTGCAAAGCAATATTTTACTGAGAGACTTGTGTGGTAGGTTTGAGATGTCTGAGCATGGTAGTTTCCCATGCTGGTTTATTCCTAGTGAAGCCTATGCTTCCAGAGCGTAGCTGTGAATTAACAGCAATAAGCTACTGTTCGGGTTTTTGTGGATTTTGTTTTTTCTTGCTTTTTTTTCTTAAAGACAAATATAATACTTCTGATCAGGATCTGAGTCACATGTGCCCGTATGGCCTGTGTTGTGCTCTGGCACTGACATAACTCTGTTTGAAAGACGGGCAGAAAGATAATGAATCTGTTTTTTACACAGATCTGAAGTCAGTTGCTCAGCCTTTTGCTAGCCAGACAGATGAGGAGATATCCTTCAGCATCCAGGGATGAGCACTCAAGATTAGACCCAGAACACCAAAATACATTTTTATTCTGTTTATACTCCTTTTATACTCTCTTGTTATAACAGGATAAGCAGCCAAAATGAGGACAAAGATGGAGACTCTGATAATACAATCAGTGAGTTGCCTCCCACTCTTGAGAACGTTTCCCCTGACAGAAGGCGGTTGTCTTCAGATGCATCACGGTCCACTTACAGCCTCACAAGGCGGATTTCAAGTAAGGTCATCCTTCCAACATTAATGTAATTCTTGTGGGGAAGAAAATGAAACTGTAGTGCTTGCTCTTTCATCTTTTAGACAGGGAATCAAGTCAAGTTGAGGATACATTAATTAATAAGTCTCCTGTTCTGCAGGAACACAGTGGAAGGAGCTAGCCCCGTGTTTCTTGCTAAGGCACGTGCATGGTGATTCCCTGTGGAAGTGGACAGTGGGGGAAATGTAGCTGAGCTTGCGTTTCTGCGTGACTAAGGGGGCTACTACTTGTTGGCAGTGTAATGGTGAAAAGTCCCACTGGGGAGCCTGCAGTGCTGGGCGTAGCACAGACAGAATAGCTGCACGCAGAGAAGCACAAGTTGACTTGTGTCTCAGATGGCTTCAGTTGAGTTTCTAACAATTGTATTTGTGCATTTCTCTCGTTTAGGTTTAGAGTCGAGGAGGCCAAGTTCTCCGTTAGTTGACATTAAACCGATCGAATTTGGAATAATAGGAGCTAAGAAGGAAATAGTTCAGCCAACTATCCTGCGAAAAACCTATACCCCAGATGACTATTTTAGAAAATTTGAACCAAGACTGTATTCTCTTGACTCGAATAGTGATGATATGGACTCCTTGACAGATGAGGAGATCTTATCGAGATATCAGCTGGGCATGCTGCATTTTAGCACGCAGTATGATCTGTTGCATAATTATCTAATAGTGAGAGTCATTGAGGCTAAAGATCTGCCTCCTCCGATTTCTTACGATGGTTCAAGGCAAGACATGGCTCACTCCAACCCCTATGTGAAGATCTGCTTGCTTCCTGATCAGAAGAACTCCAAGCAGACTGGAGTGAAACGCAAAACACAGAGCCCGGTGTTTGAAGAGAGGTACACATTTGAAATCCCCTTTTTAGAAGCCCAGAGAAGAACTTTGCTTTTAACCGTAGTGGATTTTGACAAATTCTCACGCCATTGTGTTATTGGCAAAGTGTCAATGCCCTTGGGGGATGTAGACCTTGTGAAAGGCGGACACTGGTGGAAAGCCCTTGTGCCTAGTTCTCAGGTAATGGAATTTATCACATTATTGTCACGATTTTTCTCACTTTTTTTCGTATGATTCCTTTGCTTGTTGGCAAGTAAGGTGATTTCTAATTAGTCGTGATTTTGTAAATACAGCATGTGCTGGGTTGAACTATGGTGAGCCTATAGCTGGTCTTATAACTAATACTGTGAAGTAGAGGAGCTGTCTTTCATATTCAAAGGAGGTCACACAACAAAAGATGCTGTGTCAACTTTAACGAGAACAACTGAAGACTGCTTTGGAAGTCAGCACATTTTGGAAGATATTTCTTGTCACCGCGGTGACCTGCATCTGTTCCCAGACACTGCAGTGACACTGTCCTGTCTGGGTCACTCCTGTGGCTGTTAACACGACTGTGCTTTGAGGGCATGAGGGAAACCACTTGGTGCCAGTTCAGTAATGACATGATTCAATAAAGTGTATAGAAGACAAAATCTCTAGAGACTTGTGGCATAATACGTGAGCAAAAAATTGCAAGATAGTGGTAGATTTGTTGTCATCAATAAACTTGCCATAGATTTTGTCTGATATAAGTGGCCTGTTGCATGCATCCCAGTTTGAGAGTACAGTTTGGACTAGATTCAACCATCCCATGGGATGAGAAGATGCAAGATAGCGGTAGATTTGTTGTCATCACGTCCCTGAAGGAAATAAACTTGCCGTAGATTTTGTCTGATATAAGTGGCCTATTGCATGCATCCCAGTTTGAGAGTACAGTTTGAACTAGATTCAACCATCCCATGGGATGAGAAGATGCAGAGTGTCTGTGTGGTTCCATGTCTGTCGCAGGAGAGGCCTCTGGTCAGTGCCACCTGCTTGCTAGCCAGGAAAAGAGCTATTCAGTAGGAAGGTCTGAGCTGTGCAATCAGAAAGGGAGGCAGTTACCTACCAAATTGCTACTAGCAGTATTACCCACTTAACTAGAAGCAGAGGACCTTGGAAAAAGCCAAGCTAAGATCTCTTTGGTTGGAAAACACCTTTAAGACCATTAAGTCCATGAGCAGCATCTCAAATGTTGGTAATGTTGCTGTAAGGACAGGAGTACCTCTCAAGGTTCCTTACTAGCTCCGGGATTGTGATTTCTAAGTTTTAGGGCCTTTGCTGAATCAAAACCCTGTGTGCACTTGTCTGGTTCACATTTGATTTTAAAATTCTATTTTTTCTTTTTCAAAATAAAATTCTTTGATTATATGTGTTCACAAAGGGTGCCATAGCCAGAGATATTAGATGAGATGAACAGTGTAGCATTGACCTCACTGCTGTTGGCAGTGTAGGTCTGAGAGTCTGGTGCAGGGCAGAAATTTGCGATCGGACGCTTGTGGAGGTAAAATCCAGTGAGCAGCGTTCAGACATGAAGCCAGCTGGATCTGTGACTCTGCTTTGCCTGCTGTGTGGGGGGGCTGATAGTGCTTTGACCTCTTGCTCAGACCTTCTGCAGCGTGTAAGGGGCAAGAGATCAAGTTCCTGATACCTGCAAGAGAGCAGACTAGATTTGCTGTAATAGGAATAGGAGCATTATGGGCTTAGTCTGAACAACATTCAGGCAGAAAGGAAGGCTTTGAAAGTTGTGCACAAGTCAAAATCGTGAGGTCCATAAGTGTGTCTTTCCACAGGACGTGTTTGTGTCAGTGGGATCTGCTTTGCTCGGTGGAGTGGTGATAGGGGTAGGGGAAGAGGCATGTTATGAAGCAGTTCATAAGGCAAATGAACAAGGACAGATAGTCCTGTTCTCCCCTCACTGCCTTTTCCCCAAAAGTTTATTGAGAAATCCCTGCAACCATTTTTTTTTTTTTTTTGGGTATTAGCATTCATCACAGGCTCTGCATTGTGTATCTGAGGACAGAGCTCCCCTTTTTGCATCCCATTACCCTCCTGTGATGCACACTGTGGAGCCTTGCTTCTCCCCCTGGTTTTTGCATGATAAACACTTCTCTGTATTATGTATCTCTTTATTCGTAATGTGGGTTCATTCCACAGCTAATACAGACCTTGGTTAGACAAGATCAGCTCTGCCTTCGTGTGCCAAGCTCAGATCCTTCCTCCCTCCCTCTCCAAAGTTTCATTAAAAGCTGCTGCTGTTTTCATTGAAACAGTGCTGTCTGCATCACCAGGATTCTAGATAAATTACTTATCAGAAATTGGAATTTCTGATATTTATAAAAGGAAGAAGAAAAAGAGAAAACTCCATTTGAATGCACAGGCCTAACTTTACAAGTCTTTTGGATTTACCTGCTTGTCATACAGAGAAAAAAAAAAAGAAGAAATTCCTTCACACCTTGATTAGTAAAATGCCTTGTTTTGGTCTTTTCATGCTTCCTTGTTCTTTTTGCCTTAACTAGCAGATGGCAGCTGCAGAGAGATCAACAGTGCTTGTACTAGGACATCCAGGGAGGCTGTTTGGTATCATCTTCACAGGTTTTCTCTGTGATAAGATTTTTAAAGTTCATTGAAAAAGGTGTATTTTATCTTAATGATGATTAAATTCATTGATCAAAGGGTTACAATAAATCCTGGAAGAAGTAAAACAATAAAGCTGATTACTTTGAAAAAGCATATTTTAATGTCTTTCAATAACAGTGATGATTCTGCTAAAAATTTGTGAGTGTTTTTTTTGATTGCTAGCTGGAAGATTCTGCCTGTGGAATGACAGATTTGACATGTTGACAATTTTTTTTTCTTTATACTTCTCACTCTTTTGCTTGATTAGTTGAAGAACAGACAGGATTTATTAGTTTATTATTGGATTGAACCTGGGTCTGCTGATGTGTGCGTTGTGTTGTGGGACCTTGATAGACAGGCACAAAAAAATCTACGTCCAATAGCATTTTATTTTGTGGAAGGTGCCCTCAGATTCTAGAGACCAACACAAAGCCATTGTCGTGCAGTTCTGACCGTGAGTTGATTATAATTTGCCAGGCTGCCCTGGGGCTAGGACACAGAGCAGCAGCTCCAGCAACATCCCCACCCCAGTGGTAGAGACTGTGTTGGGGAAAGTGCTGAAGCAGGTGCTTGGAAAACCAGTAACAGGAGGGAGAGAAAATAGGCAGTTGTAGACATGGTATGTAAAGATGAAACACACAAAATATGTGGGGTTTTTTTGTTGTTTGTTTATTTGTTTTTAACTAGCATTTGTGGACAGAAACATGATGAGCTGGAGAGACAGAGGAAAGTGAATCCAGATGGCAGGAGCTGTGGAGAAGGTTTTCTCTTCATTCCAGTGGGAGTGGGATGGGGCAAGGTTTGTGGAAGAGCAGAGAAAGTGACCTAAATGGTATTGGCCAAGGTGAACATCTGTTCTGCACTCGCTGTGTCCACCTGAAAGCCATTGCCAGAGTGTGCTAATAAACTCAGGTGCTGAATTCTTGTCCCACCATAGTGCTGAGCCCCATCAAGCCCAGAGCTGGGAGACTGACTTGGTACAGGATTGTGCCAGCACAAGTGGGCTCTGCTAAAAAATGATGGGGGATGCCAACAATTTTCTACTGTATGTAGTGTTGGCAGGGACAAGTGGTTTTCTCCCAGGCTGAGGCACGGCCCAGCTTCTGCAGCCAGCAACTCCATTGACACCACTGCAAGCTGGAGCAGGATAAGCCCCTCAGACGTGTGAGTGGGACATACAGCTCCTCAATGGGTGAAAGCCCATCATCACTGATAGCAGAATATCTTCATTATTAACACCTTGAGGAGCTGCTTGTTAGCTAACAGCCTCAGAACTTACCATGGGTGTAACCAGGTGGCTGTACAATGTTGCCATGCTCATTATGTCAGGAGTGGGTTGTCAGAGAACCTGAATATGGGTGAGCAGCATGCTGTGCTCTCAGCCTTGAGGTATCAGTGCAATAAAACACTTGATGCTGAGCTTCAGGCAAAAGCCTGTGCATGTACATAAGTGCTTTTTTAGTTTGGAGTGTGCGTGGAGCACTTAGGGGGATTGTGTCCAAAGTGGGGGCAGAGGGGAGCTACAGTCAGGATATCATCTGAGCCACTAAGTAAGCAGAAGGACTTTTTCTTCATAGAAAATATCACTCCAGGTATTGCCAAATTCTTCATCCTTGATAGTTCTGGGAGGTTTTTCCTTGCAGGGTAATTAATGTGTTTCTAAAGCGCAGTAGCTGCTCGTGAAGTAGCTCCTGAGTCCAGTCCCCATAGGAACACTCTGCACTCCTTCAATATCCCCTTAAATGTGTGTGGCTTTGCCTAGTTACCATGAATGAAGTTGGCAGGCCTTGCTGTAGCTGGGCTCGGATTCGCACATTTCACCATTAAGATTAGTTTTGAAACACATGTTCAGGACCCCAAGTTTTATTGACATATGATTCATTTCTCTTTTGGCAGGTTTGAGTGGGCAGGAATAAATGTTTTAGACCAGCAGTAATGAGAGCTTGGAGATCGTTTTGCAAACGAAAAAAAAAAATCTGCCTGGCTGTGGTGGGAAAATAGCATAAAAATTCCTTCTCCCCTCAAATTAACCCATTTTTATACTAGAGGGAGTGTGTACTGGACTTGCTTTTTTACCTTCGTACTATGAGTGCACTAGAATATGCTGTCAGCTTTTTACATTCAAAATGGTACCTGCTCCACAGATGGAGCAGCTTTGCTAAGTCAGGTCTCTGCAATTTTTGATTCCCATCTTGGGGATAAGCATACAACAGGTACAGGTTCTTCCCATGCCTTGGTTGGGAAGGAAAAGGGAGAAAGGAATTTGAAATTCAGGCAATGACAGGTTTTGGAGCTTTCCCCTTGGGTGCTACGCTGAATGCTGCCATGCAGCCAGGTGGTGACGGCGTGTGGCTTGGAGACCTCCAGCTGTGTGTGTGCCTGGGTTGTTCCTGGCACCTTTGAGGCCCTGAGAAGGAGTCATCCTTGGGGAAGGTGGGTGATGCCTTGCATTTGGTAGTAGAGTGTGATACTGAAGATAATGCTGGTTCCCATCTCTTGTACAGACCTAAAGCACTGGACAGGCAGAAGCTTGGTTCAGAGAGCTGGCACAGCGGCTGACTCGGGGCTGTATGTGTCTCTGTGAAACGAGGTCCATGTTTGTAGCAGTCACAGGAAGTTAAATATGAATGTTGTCAGGATTTTTCTTTTTTTTTTCTTTTTTTTTTTTAATTCTTTATTTTTTCAGCTGTCCAAAAGCTTAGCAGCTGCTTAGTTAAAGGAATGATGGTGAGTCTCTGATGCTGAACATGGATTGGTCATGTGGGGCTATGCTCATGCAGGAACAGGTGTTGAAGTCAACCAGGCAGTTTACCTGTGCCTGGCAGGAGAGAGGCCCTGGGCAAGGCCCAGCAGGAGGTAGGATGCCACCACCCTGCAGGTCACTGGACTTGGGGGACCTGTGACAGGATGCTGTGACAGATGTTTGACGTCCATGATGACAACATTTTTGGCTCTTAATATGTGATTTGTTGTTGTATTTTGGCTTATGACATTCTACCATCTTTCTTTCACTCTGTATCTTTATTTTTTCCCCAGATCTGTTTCAGTGGCTTTTTTCCTCCCATTTTCCAATTTTTAATTTAAAGCTCCAGCACTGACAAATTTTTTCTCTTCATCATTTTCTTTTCTTTATCCTTATCTGTCTCTTCTGTCATCTTGGTCACGTTGGCCATTCTCCTCTGTGCTGTTCACTCCTTGCACTTTCTGCAGAGGACCAGGGTGCTGTGCAGTGTGTTTTGCTGAGAAGCTCAGAGGAGTTGGTGTGGGTTGCAGGCAGGACCTCTCCATAGGAAATCTTCCCAAAGGTCTTTGCACAGGAGAGGCTTTCTCATGGCCATCCAAGTTGATGCAAAGCCAGTTAGACTTTAGAAAGGGTTTTGTGGCTTTTTCAATCATACACCTACTTGGTGTCTGTTATGTAGGTAACACTGTTCTTATCCATTGGGAAGTACAATTATTTTTTTTTTCCAGGCTCTGGTCCTTAGTAGCTCAGCCTTCCCAAAATGATTGCCCTGTGTCACAGGATGCTGTAGAAAGCCTGTTAGAGCAAACTGTTCTAAACCGTCAATTTCTAATGTGCCTGGTGGTACCATCACAGATAACCTTGAGGAGGAAAATCAATCTGAAACTTCATTAGGAGCATTGCATAGATGTGTGTGCTGATGTAATGTGCTCTGGTTCCTGTTGGGAACTGGGGAAGGGTTTCAGCTGCAGAGTTTTGCTGGTGTTGTAGCAATGCACAGTGAACAGTCTGGGGGGGATGCAAGGAAGGAATTGCCCCGATCCAACCCAAATGTGCAAATGGCATTAATTAAAAAATCCTCTTCCTTTGAGGTAGCCTCTTCGTGCTTCAGAGATGACAGAAAAGAAAAAAAACCTTTCTGATGTGTGTTTGGTTCAACCTAAATGGTAACTGCAGAAGGTTCTGGATCACAGGTGAGCCCAAGGCTGCAAGTCCAGAGGACTGGCTGTGTCATGTGTAATATAGCTGCGGAGAGGAGCAGCCAGGAGCAAAATGTTAATCAGAGCTTCAGGACAGTCTCAGACATCCCAGACTTGATGTCAGTCTGGCACCTTATCAAACAGGAAATTGCTTCTCCAGGGTCGGCCACGATCTCGGCTCACAC
>NW_008589203.1:8585-33961 GCF_000691845.1 Merops nubicus
CAGCCACTGGACCGAGGCCTTTGCATGGGCTCTGCGGCACCTCGGCACGCTGCCTCGGGTCAACAACACCATTCAAGGCAAAACCAACAGCACTTCAGTTGCCTGACAAAAAGACCTAGGAAAAGTAAAATTCAGGCACTTCATTTCCCCACTGTCAGTGACGCCTCTTGTGCGTAACATGGCGTCCCTCTTCTCAGCGCAGCTGGGCAGGCCTCAGTGTGAGGGAGCAAAAGCCAAGGCTCTGTGCCTGCAGGCCCTGCCGGGATGCCTCCTAACACATCTTTGCTGATGGAAATGCCAGGAAACAAGTTGATGGTCATGGGGGGTCAATGGTTATGGCAACACTGAGTTTCCAAGGTGCAAGTGGGCTCGGTGGGTCTGTGGAGGAGCACCCTGGGCACCTCCAATGGCCCCACGAGTCACCTGAGACCTCTGTGTCCACTTCTCCCTCCCTGAGCCTAGTCTCCTGCCTGACCAGGAACAAGGATCCTCTTTCTCCATCTCTCAGCGGACCCCCCTGTGCTCCCCAGTTATCTCCAACTTGCTCACTGAGCCAGCCGGTCTGTTAAGCTGCAGCTCTCTCTGCATCCTCATCTTCATCTCTGACAAACTGTGCCACCAGCATGTCTTATTAGCAAGACTGTCACATTAGCAAAGGTACACCATGGTGTGAGCTTGCTGGGGAAAGCACGGAGAACTAAACCCTGAGGAGGTATGCCGTGTACCTCGGGCCTCTTGGAGCAACCTGCTAATTCCTTGCTTGCTTGCTAATGATGACAGGCGACCAAAGAACAGAAGAAAGCTAGTGAGCATGGTAGAGTATGGTGGAGGCAGTGCTGGGGAGGAACATGTGGTGACTGCTGGCCACTGATTCTTTTTCTCAAATGCTTGATGTCCCCTCAGGCACCGTGGCAGGATTTGAAGCCTGTTTCCTAGATCTTGCAGCTAAGCTGGAAATAATGCGTTTATAAGATCAGAGGCAGCTCACTGCTCAAGTTAAGTGTCTTGAAAAGGCTGAGTCACTTGTAGGGGGAGGTGAGCTAGCCAGGGAACTGGGTTTCCTTCTTAAAACACTTTTTGTTGTGGCTGCAAGCACTGCTGGTGCTCTGCTATGATAGGACTGCTGCGTTCCTGCTAGCTTTGAGCACACCCATCCTACCATGGCCTCTGTGGGATGAATTGTATGTTCATTCCCTTAAAATAATTAACAGAAATCTGGACAAGTTTGAAAAGAACTAAGGGACAGAAGGTGCTATTGAGATTTGGGAAATTAGGCCTGATCTGGGACTCATTAAAGCTGGTGGTAGTCTGTCTTCTGACTTCTGTGGATCACACTTAGAGCATAGCATTTTATTCCTCACCTTACTCAATTTTAAGCCCAGATAGTAAACAAGATTTTTCTAGAGGTGCCAATATCCCTGTTAGGTTAGGTCCTACTGAAAATCAGGGATTTAGCCATGCCTGTCTAAGGCTCATGGGTTACACAGCAGTGTGGTGGTTACATTATTCAGTAACTTCTGCAGAGGTTATGGGCACCATGGGAGGGTTCAGGTGGGAGTAGATGCTTGGTTCTCCTGCCAGTGCCTCGGTGCATGTAACATACCCAATCTGATATGGTCAGTGTACATTGTGGGGCAACTTTTTTAAAACGGGGCATAAACATAAATGTGCTGGAAGTGTGGAGGTCTGCCATCCCTTGCTGAGCCTCACTGCTCCTCCCTGGCCTAGGAAAGCCCTTAGTTCCTGCAGGTCTTGGATAAGGTCTAGAGGTTCCACCAATGGACAAATTCAAAAGTAATTACCCCAAATCTTAACGTGGCTTTTCAGCACTCTAAGCTTGAGGTGATCTGACAGGTCCTCTGTTCCTGCCCAGTGCCAGTCTGCCTCTTGGCTGTGCCTGAAGCTTGGTATTTGCAGCCAGAGCTGTTTGATTGTCCTTTCCCAGCAGTCTATAACATCACTAATTATTTTCCTAATTTGTGCTGTCCAAATGTGCCTGAATTTCTAGGAATTAAAGCCTGCATGGAACCGGACATAGTGGTGAATGCAAGTGGAAATAGGACTGAATATGTTAAAAAATTTTGATGTATTATAAAAAAAATGAGCTAGGGTCAAGAGGTACCTCAGGTGGATCCTGTTGTGGGTGCTGTGGTGCTTCATTACTGTTCTGGTAATAGATTTAGGAGTCACTGACTGTTCTTGATGATAAACGTGTCTTCGGGCTGTTCCAGCCACAGGCCTGACAGGAATGGTTTTGGGGAAAATCAGACCAAAGAGGACAGTTTAAATTAGATAGGTGACATTTAAATCACCTTGAATGTGAGACACTCTTAGATCCGTACACTGTGCAGCCGTTGGGCACAAAGGTGTATGTGGGTGTGACCTGACCTTGCTAAAGTCATGAATGTCCTGTGTGTATATTGGCTCAGGTTTCTGCTGGGGAATGGCTTTCTGATGGAAAAGAACTTAAAAAATCATATATTGAAGAAAACTGTGGTATGGGCGTTGGCAAAGGCTGACAGAAGAGAGGTGCCTTCTCAGTGAAGCAGAAGTACTGTAGCAACAGAAGGAAATGCGTGTGGTGAATGTGAGTGAGTGTGCTGTGTAGTCATATACTGCCACTTTGTGTGATCCAAAAGATGCTGGCTGTGACAAAGAGTCTGGGATAAGGCATCAGAAGTTTTTTCTCATGGGGAGAGGGGCTGTGGGAAGGTCAGGCAGAGGGTGAGCCACTTTGTGGTGGATGCTGCCAGGCTGGCTCTGGATCTAGCTCCTGGGGCAGCGCAGTGCGTGAGGAAGGCACGTGGGATTGCCTTGGGAGCTGTGGGGTGGATCCACACTTTCTGCCCAGGGGCTGAGTGGGGGTGCTGCCCCCCTGGCAGCCTTCGCCTGCTCCCCACACGGTGCTGCCCTTGTCCCTTGCTCGTTGGACGTGTGGGGTTAAAGCAGAGGGGCTGCTTTGCCATCTCCTGAAATGCAGAGACCTTTGATGGGAAGTCAGGCAGCCTATAGCAGTATTTTCTGTGGAAAGCAAAAAAACGGATGTTGTATTAAATTGGATGGTATTATGTGCCATCTGAGGTGCAGGACTTCCTCAGCCTGCTGCCTGCTCCTGCATGCCACCCACGTCCTGCTGCCTTCCACAGGGACAGGGGAGGAGACGGTGCCTCAGGGAAAACTTTTAATGCTATTACCTGATGTCAGGTTTAGCACTGGGCTCCTTAGGTGAGGAGCTGAGTGGCCTGCCTGTAGCAGGAGTCATTCTGTGCTGCTGGCCAGCCAGGCAGGAGGTGCTGTGCTGTTCCTGCCAGAGGGATGGAGCTTTTCCCTGGCTGCTTCCTCAGCTTCAGTCCAAACCCTCTGGTTCATCTGTGCTCAGTGGCAACTCTGCTTTTCCAGTTGCAGCTGAACAGTCATGAGCTGGGTGGTTTTCCTGGCATCCCTAGCCTCAGTTTCCCCAGAGCCACTGACAGCTTTGCTGGGGTTGGGTACCTCATGTGCTGATGGTCTTGGTTCTTTAGGTCAATTCAGGCTGTGACTGTGTCTCAGAGCTTTTTGTTTATTGTCTATTCTGTCCTTTGGTCTCTGATTTCTGCAATCAAATATTTGGGGCATTAATAAAGATATTCAAGCCTTTTGTTATGATTGCAATACCACTGCAGCTCCTTCTCCTTCTGGGAAAGGGCTGTGACCATCCAATCTAGGCTCGGTTTTGAACTGTTTGGCTATTGGGGTTGAAGAACTGGCTCTGCACTCCTGCATGGACCTGTGATGAGGCAGGTGGATCAATGCCCTGTTCGGACTGGCTGGTGTATTTTAAGTCTCTAGAGTTGTTCCATGGTGTGTATCTTGCATCTGCGAGCAACAGCAGCTGGAAGCCAGGTTGTGCTAGGGGGAAGAGGTGTTTTTAAGCTGTCACACCTCAAGGAGCAGTGTTTTTAATTACTAGTTTTAAGTAACAGGAAAATAAGTAATGGCTGAACGGCTCTACTGATGTGAAGCTGTGGCCGTGGCACAGCCTGGTGAAGAGCAAGGGCACAGTTAAGCTGTGTTGTGGTCCCTGGGTAGAATGGCCAGGTGCAGAGGGGATGTATCCTCTGAATTGCCTTCCTGTGACCCAGGGATGCATTACCCACCTCGTGCCTGAACTTCCCCAGTGGCCACTGTGGTCCTTGGGGGCTGGGAAGGAAAGAGGATGTCTTCTCCAATGGGTCTGTGTTTTGTACATTAATAAGGTTGTGAGGTTGGTAAGATCAGAACCACCTGGAACCGTTCAAAAGGGAGCAGGTGGAAACTATTGACCTTGTCTTCATTCCACCTTACAGGTCCTCTTTGCATGACTGCTGAAAAGCTGCTGAAAGATGGGCAATTAAAGAACAATCTTTACCTGGGGATAGTGTTCTTTCTTGTTTCTGCTCCGCATGAGGTGCCACCAGATGGTTCATGGTTGCTGTTTGGAGCATGACTAAAATTTATTTTTCAGGCACTTAGACAAATGGGACTTACTTAATTTCTCTTCCTGCTCTTTCCTTCCCCTCCAAGCTCTGTTCTGAATTTCCACACTCCCTTTTCCCTGCAGAATGAAGTGGAACTGGGAGAGCTGCTGTTGTCACTGAACTACCTACCCAGTGCAGGAAGACTGAATGTGGACATCATTAGAGCAAAACAGCTCCTTCAGACAGACATGAGCCAAGGTTCAGGTAAGGGCAGTGCATTTCTCACGTTACTCATGCACAGATGATCTGTGCTTTTAAAGCAGATCGGTGCTGAGGCCGCAATTTCTGTGGGACCCAGAGGGATTTGGAAGCTCAGTTCCTATTAATACAAGGCTCCAGATTTGATATATCTAGCCAACAACAACAAAATTATTTGGAACACTTGCCCTGAGATTAAATGGAGAGGATGAATGTGTTTGCCTTATTTGAAGGAAAAATCTCTGAACCAGGGTGAGGTGAGGAACCAAGAGCTCTAAATTACCCTGGTGTTGTGCTCTGTAGGGCAGCTTGTTTGTGGCTACACCGTGTTTTGCAGATGCTGCTTGAATATTGATGTTGCAGGGGCTTCATTTATGACCTCTACCTGCTCTGTGGATGGTGTGAGGTTTTTCCAGTGTCCATGCATTGCTCCCTGCCATTTCTGAGCAGGCTGGCTAGTAATTGCTTCATGCAGATGTCCTCAGGTGTTTTTCCCATGTTCCCTGTGTCAGCCACTGGTGCTGTCAGAAGTTTGGCTTTTTCCATAAAGAACAGTATGCTTGGCTTCTATCAAGGCTGTCATTGTGGTTTTGGCAGGGAGTGTTTTTAATCCAGCTGCCTGACTTTTGTCTCCGCTAAAAAGCCCTGAGGAGAGCGTGGCAGAACAAGTCCCAGTCATTTCCAGATGCTGTTCTCCAGCATGGTCCATCCCTGCAGTGCCCAACCATCACCCATCACAGACTGGGGGACTGACTCACGACACCCATAACACGGAGCTTGTGTTTTGTGTCTCTTTGTCAGATCCCTTTGTGAAAATTCAGCTTGTTCATGGATTAAAATTAACAAAAACCAAGAAGACCTCCTGCATGCGGGGAACAATAGATCCCTTTTACAATGAGTCCTTCAGCTTCAAGGTTCCACAGGAAGAACTGGAGAACGCCAGCCTAGTGTTCACAGGTAAATGAGGTGGTGTTCCTGACTTGACACAGCCACAGTTGACTCTGAGGTGAGGGTGTTGAGGGTGTGCAGAGGAGCCTGTGCAGGATGGTGTCTGTCCTAGTACCACCTGCAAGAGGTGACCATTGGTGAGTCTCCAGGGAAGCTTCGTTAGCACTGTCCTCTGCAGAAGCTGTTCCCAGCATTGCAACATGATGGCTGGAGCTGATTGGGAGCCACCTGGTCAGTCCTGTGCCTGATTGGTGCCATTTGGAATGCTTTTGTGCAGAGGAGGAGGTGGCATTAATTGCACCTCTCAGTGGGCACCCAGCTTGGGCAAAAAGTCAAAAATTAAAAAAATGAGTGGGAAGTATTGAACGATTTCAGAGCCCAAACCCTGGCAAAGATAATTTCTGGTACTTGAAACACTGGTAATATGCTGGTGAGGTGATACAGCTACAGGTATCTGACACTGATGTCACCTTCTGTAAGCAGGTTTATTCATGCCTTGATTTTTAAAGGGCTGGCACTCGGTGCCAAGCCCGTTGTGGCACAGCTGAGATAGACCAAGACATGGACCACACAGGCTGTGGGCCAGGAGGAGCCACAGAGCTAACCTGTCTTGAGAGCATCCTCAGCACTGGAGATGTTTGGCTGGGCTGGGATTTCTTAATTTTAAACAATTTCTGAATCTCCTGTTTTTGTTCTCTAGGCATGAGAACAGCCAGCACAAGTTGGCAGGCGGGTGTTACGCTCAGAGCAGGAGCAGCAGGGCACAGGGATGTGTTCCTGGCTGTGCTCTCATCCCCAGGCCAGACAGCGATCGTGGCGCTGATCTGAGGCCACTGTGGCCTTTTCTGCTGTTCCATAGCATGGAGTTCTTGGTCAGGGCTGCAGGGACCCCTAGGAAGTGGTGGGTTTCCCTCCTACACCAAGACTTTACCCAGCCTATGCGTGCTGTGGATCTCGGGCATCATCAAGAACAGGGTCAGCCCTCCCTGCCCACTAGAGGAGCAGAGGGGCTGGGTGGTGGAACATTCTTCTGCCACACTGGGATCTCGTGCTTCACAAACACTTTTGGTTTTTTTCAGCTTTTCAGCCATTACTCTTCATCTTTTGATGAAAAGAAAGGAATGTGCATCGGAAAGAACATATTTTGAAGTATTTTTATATTTTGTTTCTTACGTGGCAGATGCAGGTGTCAAAGCTGGTACAAGGAGCCTAATTGCAACCCATTAATTTGTTTCCAAACATATAATAACAAAAGTGATGCTGATCAGCAATTTAAATTTTGGCCTTCATGCTCAGAAACTCCCTCGGCAAAAAGTCTATAATTAGTCACTGCTTTGCATGCAGATCACCCTGACTGTACCTTGCATGTGCAGTGATGAATTTGTTCTTGGAAGCTTCCATCAGGTGATCTTATGGCAGGCATGAAATACTCACTGCTTTGTTTTCCCCTTTTACTAAGAGCAGAATAAAAGCAAGCAGAGCGGCAGCTCCGTGCAGCCTAAAGGGTGAGGGGAATTTGCTGCTCCTCGCCATGGCTGATGGAGTCAGCATCAATGAGCAAATGTCTGATGATTTTTTTCTGTGTGAATGGATGTATTCTCAGATAAGTCAGTGAGAAGTTAGCTGATTTATAATCACATGTAAAGCAGACTGATTTCAGCAGCATTTAAGTGGTGCTTCATGTTCTAAGTGATGGTGCTTGCTTTGAACATTGCAGGAAATAATCCCAGGCCAGAAATGTCACCAGCAGCTCCAAAGCTGGGAAGCTGTTGGTCACATTGCTGTGTGTACAGTCTTCTCTTGGTTTGGTGTCTGCATTGCCTCCTGTTAGAGGAGCAGAGAGCCTGTCTTGTGGGGACCTTTGAACTGGGACTCCTGCGCAGGCACCTGTGGTGTCATGGGGATGAGCTGCTTCAGGGAACGGAGTGGTGGCAAAGATGCTGAGCCACATTCAGTGTTGACCTGAGTGATGGAGATGCTCTGGATGTTGGTAGAAGCATGTCCCCAACAGAGGGAGCGCAGCACCAGTTTCTTCCTGTGTGCTTCTGTGAGGTTTTAATAAAATGAGTATCAGTGTGCAGCTTGGCAGAAGTTCTGAGATGGGGATGGTGGTATTCCCCATATAGCTGCCTTCTTGGCATGTTAGGGTATTGCATAGCTTAAAAGCTTGTAAAGGGCATTGGGATCTTCTGTTAAAAGCCAATAAAGAGCAAATGATTGGCAGCATGGAGAAGCTGTACCTTGCAACGTAAGGATCTTTTTATTGTTGTGCCTCTCGACAAAGGAGGAGCATAAGCCACATTTTGTTCTCTAGATTTTTTGGTTTTACTTAAGGTTTTTATGGCTGCAGTAGTGGTTCTTTCTGTTGTGTATTTTGTGGGAGCTGTTTTTTTATTTTTTAATTTTTTTTTAATCCACAGCTCTAGTCCATTAGGTCAGTTAATTAAATTTGCTCTTGAGTCAAAGTCCAGTTGAAAAGGAAAATAATCTGCTTGCTGGGTGGGTGATGCTTTGGCTGGAGAGAGAGCTGTAAAAGCAGTCATGGGAGCCAGAAGTGAGTATATCTTCAATAATTTAAAGGAAACTTTTTTGTGGCTTCATGTTTTGGACCCAGTTTGCAGCTGTCTTTACGTTGGCTGGAAAGCAGTGGAGCTGTGCCAGGCCCTATCAGCCGAGGCTCCTGGCTCCCTCTGTGTGGCTGGTACCATGCTGCAAAGCAAGACATGAGACAAAGTAAGATTAACTGGGTTTTTCCCCTCTGTGTGTGTCTTTGTTTTTTTTTCCCCCTGTGCATTTTGACTCAAACTGTCTGGGTTTAGTGCACTGTAGTAAGAATTTATGCACTGCTTTGCTGTGACTGTAGCAAGGGCTGTGTGTGCAAACACTGTGGATGGGCAGTTTTCTGTAAAGCATCATTCTGCTCCCTGCTTTCCTGGTGGTGCTCTGGAGAGCTGGACTTTGGACTGAGTGCAGGGTTGAAGTATAGCCAGACTAGGAGATGGGCAGTGGGTAAGTCCAAGATGGGGTACACAGGGTGAGCTCTCTGTTAGCCAAGATTTGGGAGGGATTTGGCTCGTTCTTAGATCTTTCCTGATCCTTAGCCATACTAGGATTCAGCACTGTAAATTATTGGCCTTTCCAGATAAAAATGCTTCTCCTTCCACGTTGGTGCAGAACACCTTGTACGAGCCGTCTGTCTGCCTTCCCATCTGGTTCTACCTCACATGCTTACTAACTCACCTGTCCCAGTTCAGTGCCTAAAATAGTGTGGGATGAGCTCAGATGGAGCTGCCCAGTCCAGGAGGAGGTGTCCAGGGTCAGAGTCACTGCTGGAAGTGTTGTCTGTTCAGAGCTTCTCGCCAAAAGATGCTAAAACCAGGAAAGTGACTGCTACTCATAACAGGTCTGATGTCCTGACAGAAGAAATACGATGAGCAAGGCAACAGCTGGTGATGTTCAGTTTTCATCTACTCCATCAAACACAGCTGTATATGTGCTGTGAAGAAATGCACTTTTCTGGGTGGCATTTTTCCCCACTTTTTGTTTTTTTAACAACTTGATGCACATCCCCCATGTGCTATCTTCTGCTTGAGTGCAAGCAAGTCCTGGGTTCACCTCTTTTAGAGAAAAGAGACAGGCTTTAAAAGACAGTATGTTCTCCTAATTATGTATACCTGTGAACAAAGGTGTTAATTATTCTTTATTCCATGGGAAAGGAAGATGGAGTTTGGCCCAAGCAGCAGGGCTATCAGCTGCTGCCTGAGGTCATTTCCAAGTAGATAAAAGGATATTTGAGGCGGGACTGCAGGCTCAGTGCTCAGGAGGGCTGGGTGCTTAGAGAAGACACTGTGCTTTCCTCTAAATCCCAGGCCAACTTTCAGAAAGCCTGGGCTGTGCAGCAGGAGGTGTGATGACACCTGAAATCCAAGCACTGTGGTATTTTGTTAATGTTTATAATGTTGTTTAACAGTTGTAGGTAATGCTGTTTGTGTTGCAGTAAAGCCCAGATGGCTCAATAAAACCCATCAGTACCCCAGGGCAAAGCACATCTTGGTGACTCGTTAACAATTTTTGATCACTTCCCATAAAAAAAATACAACCCCCAGTGCTCACAGTTAGGGAATATATATCTCCCTGAGGTCCTGTGGTGACTCTGTCTTTCTCCATCTAAATAAGCTCTTTTACATGTTTACATGACAGGGTCTTTAGGGATTGTGAAGCAGTCAAGGTCTCCAAAGAGGAAAAGTCATTTTCATGCTCTGGGTACCATCTGTGCAAATGCAGAGGGAAAAACCTGTTTTGCTGTCTGACTTGGCTGAGAGCGTAGCTGGAGCTGGGACAGGCGTGGGGGCTGGTGGTGTCTGCTGGAGAGCAGTGGTGGGGCATGTCCCACTGCAGCATTCCCATGGGAAAGATGGCCGTGGCTCCAGCAGGACAGGATGCTCTGCCCAGGGGAGGGAAGTGGGCTGGTGCAGGGTTTGCTTGTTGATGGAGAGATCAACTTTGGTATGTGTGTGACAGCTGGTGAGATCTTCATCGTAAGTATTGGCCAAGGACACAGCTCACAGGCACTCTCTTTTCTGAGCCATTTGTAGGATTTTATATGATTCTCTTCATTTTTCATTATGTTTTAAAAGTGGACCATATAGCTGTTTTCTATTAAGATTTAGGACAATTTTTTTTTCATTTTATTTCTTTCTTCAAGGATTTGAGTTCCTTAGGGAGCACTGTTAACAGGGAGGCTTTGCACCCCTATACATGTGGCTTGACTGGCTGCTGCAGAGGAGCACTGATAATGCCATCAGCATCTCCATGCACCAGGTGCTGTAACAACACGTGTCTTCAGGCCCCTGGATCACTTTGATGCTTTATCCCAGGGCTCTAATTAACTTCCAGTTAATAGGCAGTTTACTTGATTAAAATAGCAGGTTGCTGTTCAATAGCAGCATACCTGGTTCCTCTGTTGGCTCTTTTTCCCTTTTCCTTGGCCTTTGGGAAAATTTAAGGACGATCTAATGACATTTTAATGGTTTGGGGTGGCAGGGAAGTCATTGTGGGGGTGTGTTGCTAATGGTGCAGTTCTGGGCAGTTCGGTTTGCTTTCACAGAAGTATTTTATTTTTGAAAAAATACTGCCTGTTTGAGCACATTCATTCCTTTATGGGTCTTCCTCAAAATCCTGACTTCTTGTTGGAGGTGGGTGTTTTGGGATTTTTCTGTATCTGGAATAAATGATCACTAATGGCACAGACAGCCCCTGGTGAGCCACAGCTCTGGCTTGCTGTCACCTTTCACCCACAGAGATACTGGAGATGCTCTGCTACACACCAGTTTCTTTTGTATGTTGTCTAAGGAATGTTTTTTGGATGTTCAATAGAAAATGTTTTGGGGTGCTCATGAGCTACATGACAGAGTTTTTGGGGCATTCATTTGTGAATGGTAGAGATGGATGGGAGGGGAAGAGCAGCCCTGACCTGGCAGAAAAGGTGACATGGAGATGGGCCAAAGCTGAAGGTGGTCAACAGCTCCAGACCTCACCTTCCAAGTGAGCCTAAGTTAGGTGGAGGGGCAAACTGTTGTACCAAAGCCTTACAGCTCACAGACCCACATTCACCCATTGCAGCTAGAAATAAAACTAACTAGGATTCATCTGGTTGAGTCCTAAAGTTGGATCTCCAGGCAGCTTGAGTCCTGGTGAGGAGAAGATGGCTGAAGTTCCTCAGACCTTGAAACTATTCATTTTTTTCCCTGTCAGCTCTGATGGTCATACTTGTGGTGTAGACGTTGGAGACAAGGTGATGCTTTTGGTGTTTGCCTGCACAGCATGAGATTTGTAAAAGTCCCATGAATGGGATGTAGGGATAAAAGACTTTTCAATGATAATTTTTTTAGTTAACAGGCTGATTTCCAAATGTCCCAATTAGCTGAGCCGGTTGAAAGCTGAAAATGTTTTTTTTTCCTCAGGCTTCTCCAGAAATACACCTGAATTTTGATTTGCATGGCTATGTGAAAACATGACCTCCAGATGTCAGCCTCATCTTTAGGTGCCCGTTTGCAGGGATGGAAACCACAATGTATTTGGGGTCATTACACATCTATGTTTTGACTTACTGCTTCTGATGCTTATCTTTCCTTTCTTCTATTGCTTTTTCTTTCCCACAAAAAAAAAATATTCAGGCACTTTGTCTTTTGTGCACATATATGGGGGGGGAAAAAGAATCTCCTCTAATATATGAGACAAATGAAACTTTCCCCCCCCCCCATGCTGGAACGCAGGAGGAAGAAATGGTTTCTGGTTTGAAACGCTGTGGTGTTGAGCACCATAACATCTCTTAGATGGATAAATAATTAGGCAACTTACTGCTAGAAAATTGTTTCTCATTGTCTGTTAGATGCATGTTTCTGAAGTATTGGACTGTCTGTATATTCCACTTGTCTGGAGTTCAGAAGCAGGATGTAATTTGTGCTTATACCCATGTAATCCTACCTCAGCCAAAAGGGTAAAAAAAGAAAAAAAACCACACTGATGTCAACACTGGATTTTCTGGGGACTTGTAACAGTTTAGATCAGACTCTGGCCTTTGTGTCTGGCATTATAAAATACTTCATGTATTTATGCACCGGACACCATATGGTCCAAGTCTGGGGAGAGCAGAGTGCTCCTGGCAAGAACCTCCTACAGTCCTGCCTGCTTTGCTCTGGGTCCTGTGGCCACACGAGGTGACCCAGCAGGTCTTGTGAGGACATCTCCTGCTCTTGGGGTGGCGGGAGAGAGGCGGAGGAGATGCTCTGGCAGCAGAAGACCTTGGCCTCCTAGAGATGGCCCTGCCTGGCAGAGCCTCTCTGCAGTGGGTACAGTACAGAGGCTTCAAGACCCTTGAGGAGGAAGGACCCCATTGCTTTATATCTCCCAGATCCCCATCTGTGGTTTCCTGGCCTCCGTGATAGGTGCTGTTCGTCAGCCTGGAGCATGTGAGAGCAGAGCAGACAACGAGGGTAGGTTAGAGGTGATGAGTGGGGTCCAGCAGCCCTAATCCTGGTTTGAGGTCACTCAGGGAAGATGCTCCAGGCATGGCTTTGGCTTTTTGCAGCAGACTTGCCACTTTAACAAGAGGTGGAACACTATTAATGCTGGCGAGAGTAACCAGATGCTGGTGCTTCCTGAGCCAATCTGTTGCTTGCTTAGAAGGCAAAATTACATTCTTCAAGCAGAGTGACTTAGTTAATAACTGTACCTTGTTGCAGACATGGCAGAAATGGCTTGTCTGGGAGCTCTCTGGAATTCTGGGGGGATCTTTTGCTCCTTCAGAAAGGAGCAACCCCTCCTCTCTACAGGCTGGTTATCAGTGCTTGCTTGTTTTGCCAAGCCCATTAATTTAAGCAGTGTCATGCCTCTCTCGACCTCAGCATTTCATCTTGTTGGACTCATGCTGTGGTGAGAGAAATTGTTCAAACATCTCACAAGACCATAATCTTTCTGTGTATCAGACAAGGAAAAATCTCAGCAGCAGTAGCTGCTCTGGGTGGTGGAGCTGTGTCTGGAGCTGCAGTGACTGTGCCTGGCCCTGTAGCCATCAGAGGATACAGATGAATGTGCCAGCAGAGGCTGCCTCTCCCGTGGCCATCCCCACCCTCACTTCCAGGGGCTGTACGGTGGTGCTGTTGGAGCCTGTTTGTGTGAGGTGTATAAATATGCCAGAAGCCACTCGTGTTTTCTTGGATCTGGGGCTCATAGGGCAGAGAATTAAGATGCAATTTAAAAACAAAAAGAAAGATGAACTGGAGGTGGAAAAAGCCAGCTCTAGATCCTCCTTTTCAGTGTCCTCCAGGCTGTTGCAATAGATGCATCCAGTCTATTATTCCAGTTTCTCCTGATAATTCCATGAAGTGGTATCCCTGTATGTCTGTGAGGTCTCTGCAAGGTATACTGGTGCATTTGCATTTCTCTGGGTCCCTGCTCTCTCCTGCGGGACTTTCCTCACCCCGCCTGAGGGCAGAGCCTGATTATCTGAACACCCAGCTCAGGGTGCACTGCTGGGTGTGTCCACAGGGTCCCCTCCCCATCCTGCCTCAGTTGGAGCACGGGCTGCCCTTGCAGGAGGGCACCGAGGGAAATGGATGGCTCTCCAGAGAGTTTCCTTGGTGAGCTGGTGGTCTCCTGTGTGGTGCAGGGGCTGGAAGCTGGAGCTGCAGTGCGTCTGTGCATGGCAGGATTTGGCCATGGAAAGGCAGTGTTTTGCCAATGACAGGCCCAACAAAAATGATACCACCACCAGCAGGAAGATGAACCAATACACAGACTGTATTGTAGACAAGAAGGACATTCCATGAATGACCACTGAGGGTACAAACAGATCAATCAGCTGGTACATAATGTACACCACCCCCAATGATCTCACAAAGGACGTAACTCGGCCCACAGCAGGTGGTACAAACAGAGACCCGAGGCTGCCCACAGTTGGCATGGGAAACAGCCAGCCAAGAAAGCTGAACACATAAGAGAAAGGTGCCCACATGGCGACTCTCACCCGATCAGCCCGTGTTTGCAAAGGTGTAAACGGACCAGGGCCCAGCTCCAGGGAGAGTCAGGAGGTCTGCCCTGAACCAGGAAGCTCTGGGGAGTGCACTCCACAGACAGACACTCCTGACTCCCTGCAAGTGGTCCCAGTTTTTATCCCCAAGCAGTCCCCTGACCTTTGTCAACTCACTGCGGGACCCCTGGGGCTCATTTCCCTTCTGGCTCTCCCTGCAGGCCCGGCCGCACCCTGGGGGGAAGCTATAAGGCAAACTCACCCCCTCTGTATGAAGGGCTGTGGGAATCACCCATATGTCAACCTTAATTCGGGGCTCGGGGTTCAGACCCCAGCATTTCAGGCAGTTCCAGTTCCCTTTGGAGCTGGGCAAGTGGAGATGTTGCAGAGAGGTGGCCTCATGGATGAGAGTTTTAAGCATGCATTAGAGCCTGATGGAGATTAAATGGATCAATGTGAAATCACTTGCATCTTCTCCTCTGCTTATCTCTTCTCTACTAAATATTACAGGCCATGCTCAAGGAGCAAGGGGCAGAATTTAGTCCATACCTGTGACCTTCACAGTGTGCATCATTAGTCCTGCTGCTGCCTGCTCCTAGCAGCAGCCTCTTTGTGCTAAACAGCTTTTTAACATTGAAGTCAAGCAGTTCAGACGTAGTTTTCAGCCCACTTAACCTGGCGGCTCAAGCCAGGTTAGCGGATGGCTGAGCGCGGTGGCCGAGGGTGGGGGATGAAGGGCATGAAGCGTGGTCTGGTGGGGGATGAAGAAGGGCATGAAGGGTGGTCTGTGCCTGTGGAGTGAGCATGTGGAATGCGGCACTTTTGGAGACCCTGCCAAGCCCTGAGGCTGAGGTGGAAAAGTGCAGGAGTGTTGATGGGTCAGTGCTAACAGGGTTGTGGTTCCTGCCAGAGGCAACCGAGGGTCTTGTGAGACCTGTGTCCTCAGGGAGACCCTGCCACTCCCCTGCCCATGTGCAGCCTCGGGCACATCTTTGCTTGTTTTCCCCTTTTCCCCTGGTTTGGCTGTAGTCTGAGGATGCACAACACTTCTGCAGGCCACAACAGTGGCAGGTGTATAACAGTGGGTAGGATTTTTTGTTTTAATGACTTTCATGCCTGATGTCTGAGCCAGGCACCCAATATTCTTTTCTAGACCAGCTATAAAAATTAAGCTGGATTTTTCCTCTCTAGTGTTTAGATTGAATGGCTTTATCCTATAGTGGAGAGTAAGAGGGCAGGGCCCTCTAATTCCTTTGGGGTTTCTTCTGCTGGGGAGCTGGATCCCATGGTCATGTCTGCTGTGCTGGGAAATGCCCCCGTGGTGGTGGACTGGCTCTGTACTGGTTCTGGCTGGCACCTTGTGCTGCAGTGATGTGTGTTGCAGGGGTGCACATGAGCCCTACCCAGGGGTGCTCCATTATTTAAAGCCTTTTAAAATATGCAGATTATTTATATCACTGTATTGGGTTTGTGTGGCAAGGTTTTGGTAGCAGGGGGACTACAGTGGTGGTTTCTGTGAGAAGCTGCTAGGAACTTCCCCTGTGTCTGATAGAGCCAGTGCCAGCTGCTCTAAGATGGACCTGATCCTGGCCAAGGCCTAGCCCAGCAGTGACAGGGGCACCACTTCTGGGATAACCTATTAAACAAGGGGAAGAAAAAACCAAAAGCTGTGCAACAGCAATTGCAGCCAGGAGGGAGGAGTGAGAACATGTGAAAGAAATTACTCTGCAGACACCAAGGTCAGTGGAGAAGAAGGATGGGGAGGAGCTGCTCCAATATCAGAGATTCCCCTGCAGCCCATGGTGAAGACCATGGTTAGGCAGGTTGTCCACCTGCAGCCCATGGAGGCAAATGGTGGAGCAGATATCCACCTGCAGCCCATGGAGGATACTTGCCACACCAGCTAGGTGGGTGCTTGAAGGAGGCTGTGACCTAGTGGGAAGCCTGCAGCAGAGCAGGCTCCTGGCAGGACCTGTGGCCCCATGGAGAGAGGAGCCCACACTGGAGCAGGTTTGCTGGCAGAACTACATGAAGAACTTCATCCTGTGCAAGGGACTCACACTAGAGAAGTTCATGAAGGGTTGTCTCCTGTAGAAGGGGCCACACACTAGAGCAGGAGAGGAGTGTGGAGGAGCGCCTTGTGTGTGAGTGTGAAGGATGGGGGAAGGTGTTTCAAGATTTGTTTTTATTTCTCATGATCCTACTGATTTGATTGGTAGTAAATTAAACTAATTTCCATGAGTTGAGTCTGTTTGATCCATGATGCTAATTGGTGAGTGATCTCTCCCTGTCCTTATGTTGACCCACAAGCCTTTAGTTACATTTTCTGTCCTGTCCAGTTGAAGAGGAGAGTCATAGAGTAGTTTTGGTGGGCACCTGGCATCCAATGAGGGTCAGCCACCGTAATCACATTACTTGTCCTCAATAATTCAACCTGTTTGCTGGACATAAGTGAACCCAATTTTCTTTTCTATTTCAGCATTCTTTTTTTTTTTAAAGATGCCTTTCTGTTTCCAAATGCATCCCTCAGTAAATAGCAGCTGCAGAAGGAATTCGTTTGACCTCTACTTCCCTAATTGCTTTTTGCTCTGTATTGGCCTGGAAATGGATGTTGCTATTGTGTAAATTACTGTGATGGTGGAAAAAGAGCTCATGAGATCAGGTGTGTAATTTCTGCCAGGAAAATAGGTTTCTTAAATGGAAAGCAGCGTCTACCTGTCTGTAACCAGAGTCTGGGTCAGTCTGAAAACCCCAAAAGATAATTACCTCATTTTCTGCTTCTGAGCAGTTCCACGGAGTTACTGATTTTTTGTGGCCAAGAGCAGATTTAATTTGAAATCTGCTCTGAGCTCCTTTCAGACTCTGGAAGGGGACCCTCAGACATCAGAGAGTACAGCTCAGTCCACTCCTCCCGTGACCTGGGCTCAGTGTGGTGCAGTGCCCAACTGCTGTCCCATGGGCCAGACCACAGGATCTTCTCTAACTCTTTTGGTAGAGGCTGAAGGGAAAGGGCAGGAGCTTTTTTCCCCCCTATAGCCACGGTTGGTGGGTCTCCACTCCCAGGCTGGTGGCCTGCCCACAGCTCTGCAGGGGTGCCCTGCTCAAAGGGGCTTTCAGTTGTCCCTGCAGGCGCCTGTGGCCTTGGCCAGTCCCTTTCCAACCAGGGCAGAAACTGGCTCTGGAGTGGTGTGCAGCTCACCTTGTATCTTGAAAAGTTGTCATTCTGGGATCGTGTCCAGGAGTCGTGGCTGGTACATGAGTGGTACCTACGGGGCGTGTGTCACCAGTGTGATGTTCACCACTCCTGGGCTGTGGAGCAGCCTGAAGCGGCGGATGTGAGTGTCAATGGTGTAACAAGTGTAATGGCTCTTACATGCTTGTTGGTGTCCAAGGGGGTGGTGGAGGAGAGAAGTGGTTGGTGCAGCAGAGGAGGGAGTGCTCAGAGCCTATTGCCTGTCCCTGCACCAGGAGGGGTCTCAGTGCAGAACAGCCCCAGCCTGTGGCACAGGCCAGTGCCAGAGCCAGACTCTGCTTTCAGCACCTCACCTCCCCTCTTCCTGGGGAGAGCCAGTGACAGCAACAGGCACAACTGTGCTCCTGGGTGTGGGCAAAGAAAAGGGCTTATTTTTGCAATACTAACTTTAGCACCTTCTGGGGAAGAGCAAGGGCTCTGTGCTCAACCATCAGCAAATTTGTTCAGCAAATGCTGGCCCTTTTAAGAGTGGAATAAAGCAATTAGCTGCTCAGAAAGGCATGTCCTTCAGTTTTAAAGGCTCGTGAACTGATGAGTGAAGCAGAATTTGTGGCACACAGATCTCTCATCTTTTGAGAAACAGCTTCACTACAGCAGCTGAGTTTGTAAACCTGAGATCTAATCTAGTCTTATAGTCTGTGTGTGAATAAGCATTTTGCCTTGAAAAACATCTTGTTCTCTAGCAATGTCTACCTCCATGCTATCTAAACTAGTTAATGATAGAAGGAACAATGCTTGTAGCCCATTAATACCCTAAAGAAATCAACGTGCTAATTACCTGACAGGATGAGATTAGGAAGATGCTTTACAAGAATACCAAATACTTGGATCAGCAGTCCCCTTTCTTACCACACCTACTCACTTTACAGTCCTGCCAGGGATATTTTTTGAAGAATTGGTCTGCATGGGGTAATTCCCCACTGATAATGTATGCTGTGATTAACTGATGGCCTTTAAGATTTCTTGGTTTAAATTACTTGGTATTGTCTCCCAGGATTAGGCTTCCTCTTTCTTCATTCTGGGAAAAAAGGAGGAAAAGAATCCTATATAAAAAATTAGAGAGGCATTTGCTTTGGGGTTACTTTCATGTGATTTTATCGCAATATTTGATTTCTATAAGATAATAAATCATAGCATGGCATTAAGCATAGATGTGCTAGCTACACTTGTGATCCATTGCCTTATAGGATAACTTGTTAATAACTCCAGCAAGCTGTGTACGACTTGGAGGTTAATGGCTTAAAGTTCTTCACCCCATCCTGAAAAGGTGGCCTTTCCAAAGAACAGCAGCCTGGCCTCTTGACAGGGTCGCTTTCTGTGTGGAGAGCCGATGGCACCACCCCTGCATGACGGATGGGATGCAGTCCTCCGAATGGGGGTGTACTCCCAATTCACTTTTAACTCCAGTTTGAATATAGACTTACTATGCTCTGAGTTTCAGGGTAATTTTTTTTTTACTGCAATTGTTTGGAGAAATGATTTCTGTGTTTGAAGGTTTGCTGTTGCCAAAAATACCACCAGGTAATTTGATAAGCAGAAGCATTTCTGCCTGTAAGCTGTGCGTGTCAGAGCTGTTAGAAGTATACAGTGAAATGTATCCTTGAACAGCTTGATTTTGGGACAGCACTGGCAGGTGGCACCTGAGTCACCCAGAACAGGAACCCATACTGGTGCAGTAGCTAGGAACCAGCCTTTGCAGAGTGTGGAGGTGGTAGAGATGCTGAATAGCACATGAAAATAATACAAATCAATTGTAGGATGTATTATCATAGGAGATACACAGCCTTGACAGAGGGGTGTGACTACAAGCAAGGTTGAGTGCTTAGTGCTCCGGGTCCTGCCTGCTTGGAAAGGGGGGTGCTGCATCAGGGGGTGCTGCCATGATGGATCCCAAATGTGGCTTTGCTGCCAGCACTGGTTCCCAGCAGCCCTGGGGGCTGGTGCTGCTGGCAGGGGCAGTGGCAGCGCTCGGCTCCACACCAGGCTGCACTTCCACTGTGAACTTGTGTTCTGCCAATGACCAGGCCCAACAAAAACAATACAGCCAGCAGGAAGATGAACCAATACACAGACTGTATTATAAACAAAGAGGACATTCCATGAATGATCGCTGGGGCTACAAACAAGTCAATCAGCTGGTACATAATTGATGCCACCCCCAGGGATCCCACAAAAGACATAACTCGGCCCACAACAGGTGGTACAAACAGAGACCCGAGGTTTCCCATAGTTGACAAGGGAAACAGCCAGATCACCAAGTTAAGCATATAAGAGAAAGGTGCCCACATAGTGACACTCACCTGATCAGCCCACGTTCACAAAGGTGTAAACGGACCGGGGCCCAGTTCCAGGAGAGTCAGGAGGTCTGCCCTGAACCAGGAAGCTCTGGGCAGTGCACTCCACACACAGACACTCCTGACTCCCTGCCAGTGGTCCCAGCTTTTATCCCCAAGCAGACACCTGACCTTTGTCAACTCAGTGCAGGACCCCTGGGGCTCATTTCCCTTCTGGCTCTCCCTGCAGGGCCGGCTGCACCCTGGGGGGAAGCTATAAGGCAAACTCACCCCCTCTTTATGAAGGGCTGTGGGAATCACCCATATGTCAACCTTAATTTGGGGCTCAGGGTTCAAACCCCAGCATTTCAGCTTGCTCTTGCTGCCCACGCCTGTGTGGATTTGGAGCCCCTGCAGGCAACTGTTTCTAAAAAATCCCTCTCTCTCCTGAGGAGACTTTTTAATCCTTAGTATTCCAGCCGGTGCCCATGGATATCCTGGTTTCAGTTTGCACAGGCTTTTTGTTCAGCTTTCTAATGAGCCAAGTCAGAGCTTCAGTTCACAAAACACAACGTGCTTTTGCTCCTGTCCAGTGGGAACATGCAGCCCTTCCTGGGATCAGGCTCATCGTTAGAGTCTGCTGCTGTCTGTTCCAGGAGACTGGGCTAATCCAAAGGACGGGGTGTCGGGTTGATGTCTCTCCCTCAGTTGCTTTCCTGGACTTTTAACAAGTAGCTGTAGTGATAATTATGGCAAATCACTCCTGTGTAAACATCCTGCTGGCAGCCTGTGTGTGTGTGATTCCTGTCTCTACTCAGGAAGGCTGTCAATTAGCACTGCAGTGGTTCATCACAGTTGCACTTAGAGGAGCACAGTGTGAGATGCTCCTTGTTCCTTTACCCAGGCACGGGCTACTTGGCTGCTTTCATCATTTTGTGATGCCCAGGCAGAGCTTTTGGCATTTCTTTACGTGATGTAATTCTACTTCAAGGCCAGGTTGGATGGGGCTTTGAGCAACCTGATCTAGTGGAGGGGGGATGGAATTAGATAATCTTTAAAGTCCCTTCCAACCCAAACCATTCTATGGTTTTGCCTTGCCCCATCTCTGTTTCTGCTCTCCCCAGTGTACGGGCACAACGTGAAGAGCAGCAATGACTTCATTGGGAGGATCGTGATCGGGCAGTACTCGACGGGTGCCCCCGAGTCCAACCACTGGCGCCGGATGCTCAGTGCTCACCGAACAGCCGTGGAGCAGTGGCACAGCCTGCGGTCCCGGGAGGAGTGCGACCGCGTCTCTCCGGCGTCCCTAGAGGTCACATGAGCTCGGGGACTACCAGCAGCCAGACCGAGCAGGCGGGCAGGGAAAAGAAGAATAACCCGCTGACCCAAACGTGCCACCTCCCCCTCCCTGCACCCCGCCGCGGCTCCCTTGTGCTGAGGCGGCTGCTGGCGCCCGGCTGGCCACGCTGGCCAGTGTCTGCGAACCGTGTCCCGCTGGGTCCTGGCTGTTCCCCCGTCCCAGCAGCAGCCTGGCCGGCCAGACCTCTTGCTGCTCACACCCGGGGCCGCTTGGCCGTTGGCATCCCGTTCGACCGGGCACCGTGGGAAGTGCTGAGCGGGTGGAGGAGCTGGGACGTGCCTCCGCTGTCCTTCCGGTCCAAACCCACGGCTCGTCCTCTCGGAGATATAAATACCTGTGTGCTCTTATTGGTGAACGTGATCATTAGGCTAGAATATTTTTTAAATGGTAGAACCTGTGGTGCAATTGATTCCCACTCCAGTTTTGTCCTTGTACTAGTTTTAAGGGAATTAGGCTCCTGTTAGTATGTACACATCCATCTGTGTGGCTGTGCGGCCCTGCAGCCAGCGGCTCCACGTCCCGTCAGCAGAGACCTGCCACTCTCCATAGCCCTCTGTGTGCGTCAAGTAGATACAGTGATGACATAGCAGAGTAAACATTTCCAACAGCATCTGCACTGGGAAAGCCAGCTCATGTCTTTTCAAACCTGTGTTGTGCAAAAGAAACCTGCTGTGGGGACTTCTGCAGTTAAGAAGACTCAAAATACACAATTTTAATTCTCTCACAGACTGCAGTGGCTCTTTCAGTGTTGTGTGTGTTAACCCAGGTAGTTCTTCAGGTCACCAAGTGAACTTAACTACAGTCAAGCTGTCCTGTTGGTTGCTTCTGTATATTTTATTTTTTTCACAGCATATTGTCTGGTACGATACAGATTGTATATTTATTGAAAATAAAATTCTATTTAATTGTGCCACATAGTCTGGGATGATACTTGTTAGCAGAATTCATCTTTGTGTTGAGCTCCATCCTTTATGGCATAATAAAAGCCAAAATGTTGGCATTTACTCCCTTGTTACTCACTGCAGATGAACTGGGAGCCATTTAAGAGAAACTGGGGACATGCTGATGGAGGTTGGTCAGAAGACTGAGCTGGTTGCATTGATCTGGCCATCTGTGGTTCCCAGCCAGAGCCCACCCAACATGCCTCAGGTCGGGTGTGTCAAAGCCTCTGCATCAGGTTCTGGGCCTTGGTTCTTTGCAGGAGTGGGCTGCAAATTATTATCACTTTTAATTGCTCTATTTGTCAACATTGAGACTATATAAAAATCTGTACCTTGCTTACACCCCATTTGAGAAATTCTGAAGAGAGCTGAGCCTGGCCCATGACTTCATTGTCTTTCCATGTCTTCATTTTTGAGTAGGAAGGATCTGTTCTGTCTTCAGCAGTGTTTATCTGTGTTGGGCTGGAAAGCCTCAGGGTGTTCAGGATGGGTCAGCACTGCCACCCCAGCAGTGCTGCTGTGATCGGAGGAGGTGGGGCAGGGCCCTGGGCTCTGGCTGTATCCTGCTCTGTAGGTCACCTGTGAAATTGGTGGGTGGTAGCCCCTGGCCCCTGCAGTGGCCCAGGCCCGTGGCACACTCCCCCTCCATGTCCCCCTGGTGCAGAGCCATCCCAGGGCTGTGCTGGTCCCCAGGTTCCCCACCAGCTGCCTGGGAGAGGTGCAAAGCAGTGTGCTCTCCATCTGCCCTGGCTCAGTCCCTCTTGGCTAGAAGTGGGAGAGTTGTCTTGAGAAAAATACAGGTGGTGTTTGGGGTGGGGACTTGGGGCTGGGTGCTGCAGGAAGCAGCCTTTGCTTGTGGCTCTTCGACCTTGGAAACTGGAGGTCAGAATGATGAGAGTCCAGAGCTGACACATGGTAGGGCAGGCAGCAGTCATTTCCCTGCCCTCAATTCATCAAATGCAGCCCAGAAGGAAATCCCATTCCCCCCTGTGCTTTTAATGTTCTGATTTTTGAAAATAAAACTCTCTCTCTATATATATACATGCCAGTATCACCTCCTTTTGTGATTTGGCTGCTACAGTTAGGGATAGATGAATCTTAAAAAGAAAAAAAAAAAAAAAAAAGGCTGAGTGCTTGTTTGGGCAGATATCTCTCAGTGTGCCCTGTTCAGGGGGTTTGTGCCCCAGCCTGAAGGTCTGTGTTGTAACTCTGCTACCAGCATCCCTGCAGCATGCCTTGGGGCTGGGACCTGCTCCAGTGTACACTGAGTCGGGGATGTTTCGTTCCCTTCTGTGCTCAGAGCATCACTGTGTATGTTCTTCATGTGACAGCCATCGTGACCCTGCCGTCCTGGAGAAGGTAAAGCAATGAATACAAGGCTACAGGAGATGCTGTCTTCCCTCTGCATCCAGAAGAATCTCAGTGTCTGGAGGGGAGTGACAGTGCAGACACTGTCCCTCTAGGCAGAGCGTAGCATGGCCTTGGACAGAGCCTGGGAAAAGAAGGCCTTGGTGACCTTGTTGCCCAGCTGCTGTAGCCATGAGTGAGCACAGGTAGGAGCTTACCTTGTTGGTGTGGTCATGCATGCTGGGCTGTGGTGAACACCTCTACTTCATACTGAGCCCTGCCAAGGGCTCCCTGCTGCTCTCCAGCACAGCTGCTGTGGGGTAGCAGCACACAAGGATGGGGACAGTGGCTGCTGCAGGGCTGTTCATGGGCATCCTCTTTCCAAGCATGTTGTGGTTGGTGGGTTTCAATTCTAACCTGCCTCTCCATGAGGTGAAATTCTTCCTCTGTCCCACAGTGAGGCTGATAGCAAATCTCTGTTCACTGGCTTCCTCCTGGTTTGGCTCATCAATAAATCATGGTGGAGAGGGAGCACACAGGGTGTCCTGGGCAAATGTTCTGGAGGATGCTGATCTCTTCCCATAACTCAAAAACACTCCATCTAGGGGCTGTGTTTTCAGCAGTCGCTGCCATTGACATTAATAGTCTTCCACGTGGGGTCTATGGACAGCAGCACAGGCTCTAGGCATCCACAGAAGCTGACTTGAGACCTGCCATGTGGTCTGCTGGAGCACTGGGGATGAGGTGTTAACAGAGAGCACTCTTGCATGGGAGTCCTTTGAGCCATGAGGTATCTGTTTCAGAGGGAGGGGGATGCCATGTACATATCGATACTAAAATTTGGTGAGGGAACCTTGAGGAAAGGTCAATAAAAGCAAGATGTAAGCCCACTGAGGAGCTCCTGACCTGGAGGACAATGAGAAAACTGTGGAGAGGGAGAGGGGCGGAACAAATGAGACATGGCTGTGCTCCCAGGGCTGCACCCAGCAGGTAAAACACATCCCATCATTTGTGAATCAGAAGGTGACCCCAAGTGCAGCTGCAACTCCAGCCAGCCCCGCGTGCACGACGTGGGTGTACTTTCCCAGCACTGGGAGCAAAGCTGGTGCCCAGCTGCTGTGCTGGGCACAGAGCTGCCAGCCAGAGGTTAGCACGGGGGGCTCAGGGCTCCTGCCTGTGCCAGGGCAGATGCTGCTGCCACCGAGGGTCTGTTGTTAGAAACCGGATTAAAGTTATTCCGGACCTCTGCTTCCTCCTTAAGCATGGACGTTTGTGCTTTGAGAGCAGATTAATATGCTCAAAGAGTTTTGTTCTGTGGTTTGCTGATAATTGTTTGTAACGCTGGCTTTGTCTGGGGATGGCACACAGCTAAGAAGTGAGAAGGCGTGCCTTGGCAGCCAATACTCTGAATTCCCTCATTTTTAGTGGTCTGATATAGCAATAGGCTTTTCCTTCAGCCATATAGTTCCAGATCAATTTATGGAACTGCAAATGGGGGACGAGGGAGAGTTTCCTTAAAAGGTTTTATTCAATGCAAAGAAAATTTAATATATGCAAGCTGATTGAATGAGTTACTGTGTAGGGAGTAAGTCTGGATGATTTACTGTACTGAAAGCTTTGTGCCACCCCAAATTGTTTCTATTTGATTCTTGCCTGTAAAAAAGGGTCATCCCATCTGACATCTTCGAAAATGCTGAAAATTGAAGTCTGTAGCTAGGAATAGAAAGGGAACAGCATTGAGTGCATTCCTAAGCATTTCATCCAGTGCTGATTTAAAGCATAAATTGGAAGTGGAACAGGACCACAAAATTTCACAGTGTTTGTGCCTGTACCGTTTCTGTTACCAGTGCAACAGCTAGAAAATTACTTTATACAGTATTTTTTAAAGTCTGAAGTTTATTTCCAAGAGTTCTGACCGCGGAAAGGAGACACGCTGGATGATACCGGCTGTTCCCAGCACAGACCGCTGCCCGCAGGAGCGGTCCGCCCCGAGCTGCCCTCCGCGCCCGCCGGGGCAAGGCCGAGCGCTG
>NW_008589204.1:0-27434 GCF_000691845.1 Merops nubicus
AGCACCGAATCATATAGTTTAAAAGAAGCTAACAGGCTAACAAATAAAAGACTTGTTTTGCTAACTAACATAAAATAAACACTTACAAAGCTAACCATTTGAGTAAAATAGCAGAGAATTGAGGAATTCATCGCCTTACTGATCACTGCAAAAGTGTTTGAAGGAAAGCAGATGCTTCTTTGATGTGCCATCCAAGACAGCTAACAACCCTTATCTGTGAGAACGGTCATAAAAGTCAAAATTCACAGGATCCTGCACCTCTCAGCACAACAGGGAGAAAGGAACTATGGAAAATTAACAATAACACATACTGAGGAAACACAAAGTAACATCTCTCACAAAACTATCAGTAAGAAACACAACTCGTGAGGAAGAGCAGATGTTCACCAAGGAGAAGAACTGACCAAATTACCACAATTACCAGAAGGATCTGCACAAGCACGAGGGACTGCTAAGTTAATTAGCATGCATTAGCATACAAAGCAGGGGTAGGCGGGGTTAGGTATGAATATGTATAGGTGTCAATTGAATATGTATATTTATTTTTGTGGTATTCTGCCTTTCAAGTATGATAAGGTCATTGTAAGTTAATGCATAAGCTGAAAACTGGAATTTATTATCTCTCATGGTCATGTCATAAAAACTGAAGATTGCCACAGATTATTGGCATTTACAAGCTCCAAAGAGCAATATTAATTTCACAACTTAAACACAGTACATATTTATGTCACAGAAAAGTGGCACAATTTCTCTTGCTGAGGCATTAGTTATGCCTTAATTGAAAATTTAATGTGCTTTTGAGAATGGTACCACAGTCCTACAGAAACTTCAATCTTTAGACATCTTGAGCTAAAAACAAAAAATTAAGGAATGTTCTTGAGAAATCCATCAAGAAACAAAGACAGATGAAAAGCATCCTCACAGCTCTGAAATAACCTATAGATCCTTTTAGAAGTGATTGCAGAATTAAAGATCTCTGCTTGCTGCAGCATCAATTGTTAATATTCCAACCATTGCTTAATAACCTGCTGATGAGATTGGGGGCCCGTGCAATTAATGGAAATAAAAGCATTTTGAAGAAATGGATAAAGCCAAGTTCCTGACTTGCCTTTTGTACTGAGGGCAAACAGCATGCCTTTGAGAATGAACCAGAAACAGGCAGCACAGAATGAAAAAATTATCATTACATAATTGTTATTATTTTATATAGAAATATAACTATCTAGAATGAGAAAATGTATAATTTTAAAGACTATTATCTCATTTTCTTTATAATAGAAGAATATATGTATGTATTCTATAAATATAGAATTTTTATATAATATTTACAAGAAGTCCAGTCACTTCCTAATATAATTTCAGGTATTCTGATGAGCTTTTTGACATGACACCTTAGAGTGAAATCTCATTTCACTGTGAAAAATCAGAGGGTTTGATACCAAAATCTATCACCTTATTCTTCTCCATGCTTTCACTGATGAATAATCCCTGTGGAATTCCCTCCTTACAGTGACACTTCCTTGTGACCAGCAGATGTCCCACAGCCTGAGCACAGATGCAAGATCCTGAGGATGTGGATTCTCTCATTAAATGTGATTTTAATGAGAGCACTGAAAGCCACAATATGCCAAGAACTTGACTGAGGCATCAGGAGAGACACACACATACAGCACCACAGTATATAAACAATGCTGCAAACGACCACAATATTATGAGTCTTTAAACACCATCCGTCCATGTAAGCAAATTAATTTCATCTTACTCTAAATAAAGACACTCTTGCATTAAGAGTACAATTTGAGGTTGTTTTAACCCATTTCATACGAATCTGTGCAGAGATGCCCAGTGGATGCTGCTGCTCACTGCCTGCTGCTGGGGTGCAGGGCCCCTGCAGGAAAATGAGTGTGCTTGAGGTGCTAAGAAGTGTCAGAGGAGTTGTGCACACTGACAGGGAGATGTCCAAGGTGGATTGTCATTTTCCAAAAACATTTCAAACCAGACTACAGTGGCTTACCTTTTATTTTCAAATTTTATTAGTTTTTTTTGCCTTGTGAGCAGAATTTTAAGTATCAGTACATGCTGATTATCAAATGACAGGTTCAAAAATTTTACTTAAATAGATTTTCTTCCTACAAAAATAAAAGTTTTGCATAATACCCTTATTATTTCCTCTGCTTAATTCAAATCACAATTCACTGAAAAGCTTTCCAGTCTTCTGAACACTTACCTATTTAAGTTTCAAGTTACTCAAATGGTAACTTATAGGCACTTCCCATTTAAAAAAATATAAAATATAACTTATGCCACATTAAGGCTGAAACATGCTTCTGATAAGTTTGAGATCCATTTTCATATTGTTCCTATCTCTGTGGGCTGCTCTAAATACTTGCAGTGAATATTGACAACTTCTCCTTCAGTTCTACCTTCCATCCACAATTGTCCAGTATTAGTAGAGTTGAAAACTTTGTCCCTAATATTTTTTAAAAATATCCATATTCTTAATTCCAGTGAAACTTTCATGCTTTAATCCCTGAGACAACCTGAAATGCCTTATCAATTGTTTATAAAAATATATACTGTATGTTGCCAAGCTAAGGTGAGACATAGGACACCTTACTCAATAACATTTTCTAGAAATTAATAACATAATCAAGTTCTTTATAGCTTTTAATATTCTTTATATAAAGACTTAATAGTTATCCCAACTCTTTCCTAATACACAGTATTAGGATTAAATGAGTTTGGATTTTTACCCTGTCGTTTGGGGTTTTTTTTGTTAGCCTTGTTTTCAATCTGTAACAAGCAACACATCAAAAATGTGCTTTTCTTTTTTCTTTCAGTTTTCAGATGTCTTGATAAGTACCTGAAAAAAACCAAAATACATTATTTTCTAAAATCTGCAGAAGCATTGCCTAAGACATTAGCTTTCCCCTCTTTCCAGCTATGGCTATAAGGATGTAAATAAGGCTGTAATAATTCTCTTCTTGAATGACTTCTGCTGAATATTTTTTACCTATGGGTTCAAACACATTCAGACACTTGGGAGAAACTCAAGGAATAAAAATAATCACGTTCATCTGAAAATATTTGCATATTATAATAAATATTCAGGATGATGACTGAAAAAAAAAATCTAGAAAAGCCTCCCTGTTTCCTTTGTTTCATTTATCATGACCCAAATTCTAGTGGGTGTACTCAGAGCACTGCAAAACTAGAGAATCATCACATTTCAGCATTTCCTGCACTTCTTCTATGAAGTAGATTTAAATTCTCCACTGAGTAATTAATATAATTCTCCACCTGAGCTTTTGCTCACAAAATCCCATTTAAAATTATTAAAAAAACCCAGATGACCAATAACAGATGATAGGAGAATTGAAACTCATCTGATAAAGCTTTAATTGAAATACTTTTATCCATGCACTTACCTCACTGAGTATGACCCACACCGGAGAATCCGAATGCACTGACAAACGAACAGCCTGAATTTTCCCTACTGACTGATGGATGCTGCCTTTTGCAATTCCATTTTCAAAAGCTCCTAGATAAAAAAAATAAAACAAGTTCCATACAAACTTAGATTAAAACTAAATAATGCTTCTAGGTCAACCTACACAAAAGCTCTAGATTACAAATTGTAAATGAACTGCAGCGAGAGATTAGAGCGGAAAAAAATGGTTTGGAAAAGATCAGAAGGGGCTTGCTGGGAGAAACGAGCAGTTCTGTGGTAGAAGAGGCAGAGGAAGTGGCAGGCAGAGCAGAGCTCCCAGCAGGCTGGTTTTGCTCACACAGGGGTGTTCAAGTTTAGGTCACAGCAGAAACCAGGCCCTGGCAAATGTGGGGAGAAGCTGCAGGTCATTGAAGGGAAGTCACACGCTGCCCCCAGGAAGGAAGGAGGGAAAGCAGGGGGTGGGGGCAAAAAGGGGAAGGAAGGTGCATTGCCTTCTGCTTCATCTGCACTGCAGGTTGGAACACTCAGATATGAAAACCTTTTATAGGAAAGAACAAAATTTCTGGTTTTGAAGTGGCAATAAAAAATTTACCTATTTTTAAATATCCGTCTTTGGTTGCTGGGTAATTAAATCTACTTCCATTGTGAACCAGTTCTTTTCTTATCGTTTCCTGTAAGAAATAAACCAATAAAATCTCCAGAAATATTTCCTAGGACATGACATTTTATGGTAAACATCATTCTTAAAATGAAATAGCACTTTATATTACACTTGGAAATGAGAGACTTACATCAGCTGGCAACACTTCCACAGTAGTGTTAAACAGTTGATCCCCAGGGTGCTCCATGTTTCCACTTCTGAAGAAGTACCTGATCATAAAGGTGTATTATTTCCAGGTATTTTATACTTTCAGAAATTTCTAGGCAAGTAACTCTTTCCAAGGAAAGTTTCAAATACCTTTTCTGAAGTTTTGGGCTATAGAGAACAGAAATAGGCATTGAAACTTTGACTTACATTGTCAAAGCAAGAGTCTAAGCAAGAAAACCTGTGGGATTTTTAAAAGAAGAAATAAAAATCCCTGTTTGGTTTTAAATTTCTGGCATTAGAGTTCTCAGGTTTTTAGATCCCAAAAGAGCTAAGGAAATCTAAAGCATCAACCTCCCTCCTCTGGTATCAAACAATCAAGACTTAAGACCACCATATGAATTCATTCCAGAGATGTGGCAATTGTGGTAATTTGTGTCAGAGACACTCTCCTGGAACCATATCCCTTGCTAATTAGTTTTAACTCTGATCTGTTCTCTGATCTGACACTGAAGAATCTTTGCTGAACTGGGCAGAACTGCTGCTGTTGTTGACAACCTCAATTTCCGTTGCTCATAGAATAAGTCCTTCTGAAAACCACTTCTCTGTCCTAAGCTACAAGTGTCTCTTCCTTTTGAAGGCACCCAAGTTGAATGATGGGGAACAGAGAAGAGAGTTTCATCTTTTAGAATAAGGAAAGCATGCAAGGTGGGACTTGGCTGTAGATCAGAAAACATGAAGTTACAAGTCTAGCTGTGACCCAAGAGAATGTAAAACATTTAACTGAAGAAATAAAAGGAAAAATAATTAAGAAGCAGCCTAATTACCAAACAAGAAATGTATTTCAGAAGGAGAATTCAAGAAGGGGAGCAGATCAATAGAAAATCATGGATTTTTTGTCAGTGATGGGGCTGTGGTTTATGCCAACAGTTCAGCACGGGTGTGAACAACCATTTCTAAACCAGATCTATGTAGGCTTCCATATTCCATACCATGTAATACTTACTTCTCAACTTCTAGTGGATTTAAAAAGGTGAAACGGATATAGTCTCCTGCCACTGGAGCTGAAGCCCAGAAACAGTCTTCTCCTTTATAAAATTTTTCCAAGGTATATTGCTCATATATTCTTAGGCTTGTATCCACTTTTGCAGGTGGATTATTATGTGCTTTATGTAGCACATTTTTGCCAAAATCTCTGTCCTGTTGGATAGAAAAGAAAAATCATTTCACTCACATAATACAAAAAGAAGTGCTCCAGTATCTTGAATTACTACAGGAAGCTATTCCAGAAAATAATTATATCAGTGTGGAAACATACACAGTCTGATAGAAACAGAATATCCATTTCAGTGCCATGACTGACACTCAATGTTAGTTTGTGGACAGGACTGTACTGATTTTTTTCTCATTAGAGATTCAAAGATGTTTATGCAGAAGAAGTGTGCAGTGTGTGGGCCCCACCTGCAGTTTAGATGCCAGATCAATATTTGCCCCCAAATCTGTAAGCCAGGATATGGAAATGCCACCTAATGCCAATGATGCAATGCTTGAAACTGGTGTGAGAAACGAGTGAGAACACAAGTTTAGAAATATGGCATTAAGTTCTCATCCTTACTTTCAAATTCTGTATCTTCCCAGTGAGTGAGAACACAAGTGTACAGTTTAGAAATATGGCATTAAGTTCTCATCCTTACTTTCAAATTCTGTATCTTCCCAGCCAATGATGAATGAATTCCCACATGCTGAAAGAGAGATGGCTTAGCACGGATACGTAACTTGGCCTTTTCATTTTCACAGTGTAGCTGGAAAGAAAGCAAAAGGGAATGAAGTTTAATGAAATAAAGGCAAACCAAATTCCATAAGGTAATTTCATTATGTAGTTGAGGGTATGGGTCCATGTTTTTTATCTATATTTGAGTAATCCTGAGATTAACAGTCACTTTATTTCAAACATGCTGCTTCTAGACCTAAACTCCTAATTCCACTCGTGGTGCTATGGAGATTTGAAGGCTCAACCACCAATTTAGGGATTCCTACACTCTGTACCATCCATCACGCCTCAGAGTGACAAAAATGGACCTCAAATAGAATCATTAAGGTTGGAAAAGGGCTCTAAGATCATCAAGTCCAAACATTACCCAGCAGTACCATGACCACTAAACCCTGCCCCACAGTGCCATGTCTACATGTTTTTTGAACACCTCCAGGGATGGTGCCTCCACCACAGAATCACAGAAATCTGACACATTGATGTAACTGTTTTGACTCTTGGCCTTGCCACATCATATCACTATTTTACCAAAACTGACCTTGAGGTAAGTTCTGGTTACATTTCAATCTTCATCAATTTGGTTCTTCCTGCCATGTTTGAGAGGCTTATAATGCACTATGCTATACTCTAAGTTATATATCTTTTATAAAGCCCTTGGACACTGTATTTCAATCCTGATTTTCCAGTTTTGCACATTTTGTGATATGACATATACCCAAGAACTAAGTATTTTTATGTTTGTCCACAGCAGATGTTCAGCAAAACAAAGTAAAAACAGAATAAATGCAAACTGATTTATTGGCAGCTGTCTCTTTGAAAAGCAGACTATACTTTTGATAGGAAAAAAATAACTTTAAGAAAATAAACGTGGTCTTTCTACTGACAGGGTTTGCACTTCATCCCCTATATTAATGTAGTTTCTAGCACATCTTTTATACTATGGCACACAGTATGCTGTGAGGCACAGTGTGTGATCACTGTGATACACTTGGTTGTTTGGGAGGGGGACAGTGTGAGGATTTCTGTCAGTCTGCCTTCTCTGGAACCTGTAGAAACATCCACTTGAATCTGCTGAACAGGGATCCCTGTCCTCCTTCCAGCCTCCATTTTCTGCCTGGGTCATTCCCACCCGAGGACAGTGTGAGACTGACTTGTCCCAGTAGGTTTTTGCTATCCACAGCAACTGAAGTTGTAATTGCAGAAGTGAAACTCACTGGAAACTTGCTGATGCTGCTGTGCTTTGGCTTGGCCAGAGCAGACTGGTGAGCTGCCTGCCTGCCTTTCAGGAACACGGCTTCAGTTTAGGTATGAAACAGGTTTTAGAAGCTAGAACAGCAATTAAAAAAAGAAGACGTTTCATTTAGGGGATGGATGTTGGCACATGAGACAGATGTGGAATGGGTGATGATAACACGATAGGATCTTGGTTTTATTCTGCTATCACAGGCAAGCAAGAACCTAATTTAGGGGTGCTTGAAGCTCACTAGCTCCTGCGAGCCAGCCTAACCCATGGAGTAGGATTTCAAAGCTTACTCCTACCTGTATGAAGTGGGAGACTCCTCAGTGGCATTACTAAATGTAAGATGAGGGAGGGACCTTCTGCTATCCCCAGGAGTCACCACAGCCCCACTGTAAAACAGGGTTTTAAACCTGTTTGTTCTGCCCTCTTCAATTGCCTGCTCTGCCTGACTTCCAGCTGTCCCTTCTTCCTTCTTTATCAACACAAAAATAATTTGTGCCAACACCTGGAGTGGGGACTGGCTCCACTAATCAAACAAAACCCTTGAACCATCAAACCCAAGGAGGAGCAGAAACTCTGGGGCATGGTCTGTTATACACAGAGTGTGAGTAGTGACTGCCACCAAAGACTGGCAAGAGAAGAATGCAAAGGACACAGAAATGCTTAATGTATCATTTCGCTCACTTGTAGTGCTAGAAATGGCACATTTTGCAATTCAACACAACAGTTTATTGTCAATGAAAAGTATCATTTAGTTTGTTTGATTTACGTATTTTCCTGCATTTTTTTTTCAGACAAAAATTCCCCCCCCGATATGAGAAGATTTAAAGGAAAATACTGAAGCTCTGCTTCCTGAAGGAAGTGAACTGGTATGCAAAATTCAGAACAACTGTGACTGTACAACTGTACCCTTTACTGACTCCCATGTTAGAAGGTCAGCAGAGTGTCCTGAGAAATGATAATACACACAGATTTACATATTCAGGGTTTTTTTTTGCTGCTGCAGGATTGCCTACGTGACCAGCTGCAGGCAGATGTGAGCTTGCACTGCCCGTGTTCTGAGCTGACAGGGGCAAAGCAGCTCTGGTGTGGAAATCTGAGTTTCTTTGAGTCAGGCCTCTCCACAGAAATCTGAGTTTCTGTGAGTCAGGCTTCTCCAGGGAAATCTGAATTTCTGAGAGTCAGGTCTCTCCACGTGACCCAATGGGCTCACACACTGTGCCACCCTATGCAGATCTGCAGCACATCTTTCCCCAGAAATTCTAAAGAAAGTCAGATTTGGGAGATTTCTATTCTGCTTTCTGAGAATGAAGTGTTTTGTCACTGAGATTGCTTGAATATTACTTATGTTCATAAGGTCTAAGGGATACTTACTGCGTCCTTTTCTGGATTGCAGAGTTTAACCCAGAGCAGGTGGTCTATAAGCCAGTCTATGGGCTTATCTTTATAGAACATGAGAAAAAATTCCACTATGAGTGGCAGGTCTTCTGATTTAAACAATTTTCCTGAAAGCAAGACAAGAAGTGGCACGTTCAGATATTTTTACTGCTGTACAAAAATCACCAGCTTTATGTTTACTCCAGCCTTAAACACCTGGATGCAGTTCAGCTATGTAGTGAAAATTTCACAGACTGCAGCTTTGGAGAGTCACTTATCCTTCAGTGTGTTGGGATCTTTAAATTAAGACCCAGATAGGAAAAAAGTTGCCTTTCAAATACTATCACTGCTCATTCATTATTCTCTTCCTGGGTTAACAGTGATAGGATGAGGAAATGGGCTCCATTTGCACCAGGGGAGGTTTAGATTGGATCTTAGGAGGAATTTCTTTACTGAAGGAGTGGTGAGGCACTGGATTGGGCTGCCCGGGGAGGTGTTGGAGTCATCATCCCTGGAGGGGTTTGAAAAACATGTAGATGTGGCACTTGGGGATATGGCTTTTATGGTCATGGCAGTGTTGGGTGATAGTTGGACTTGATGATCTTAGAGGTCTTTTCCAACCTCATTGATTCTATGATTTAGTTCCCTTGTTATTTGTATTAGCATATTCTGTTAGATTTCTTTCTTTGACCTAACATAAGGTGCTATCACAAGTAAATTGTATTAGAAGCAAATAAAGACTATAAAAGGAAACTTACTACTAAAAATCATTTAAAAACCTCCCTGATATGGGCTGCATGTTCTGCTCCACAAAGGAAAGAGAGCAGTCCATGAAAAAATCTGCTTCAATTCCACTCTTGAAAAGAAGACTACAGGGTGCTGGGGCACATAGTGCCCTGAGGAGGAACAATTTGCTTCCTATGCTGAGGAGACTGCCTTAAAAAGATACTTTTCAAGAGCACAAAAAGTGGAGGACTTTCAATGGGAGCCTTCCTGAAGAACCAAGGAAGTTTTGATATATCAGTCCTTCCATGCTTTGAAATGTAATTCTGGGTGAGACCTGCTTGACCTACACAGCTCCAAATCCAATTGATCCTACTGAGGTCTTAATACTTACCAATAAATCCAAGCTGGGAGAACTCCAGAATCATCCACTCTTGGGACTGTTCAGCAGCAAACATTTTTATACTTGGAATATAATCAGGTTTGGCTATAATATCATCTTCCAGCTGGGGGGAAAAAGAAGGCAACAAAAAAAAGAGAAGGCAAGTGGTGGTTTTATTCCTTGCAGAGGGGGTGGTGATGTTGCCACATGGAAGTGATAACTGTGTTGTGTTTGACTGCAGTACAGGGTGTACTGAAGCTGTTGCTACAGTGGATTGCTATTTAGCCTCTACACATTTCTCAGCATCATTCATTAAAAAGCTGTTTGCAGGAGTGACTATAATACCATGAGTCCTCACTTCTTTGAGAAAGGAGGACTCCCTACCTTAAAGAAATCTCACTGACAACATCATTGAAAAAGAAAGAGGTTAAGAAAGAAGACAGTAGAGGCTGTACTGAAGTTGTCTAAGCACTGATAAGCAGCAGAAGCAAACTATTTGGAAGGAGAAGCATCTAAAGCAACTGGTTAAAAGCTCTGTAGAGTAGCATGGGAAAACTCTGTTGTAATTAAAAGGTGAGTGAGAAGAACTGTGGATGATGACTGAGAAACTAGTAGAAAGCAAGTTGCTTCAGGTAATACTACTCATGAAAGAAGGAATGTGCTGTCAAGCACACCAAAGGACAGGAATATATAGGGCCTTTGAGATGTTGGAAAGGCTGGCACTGAATACAGCAGGACAGCCAGCTAAAAGATACTTGGAAAAGGAGACCAACATCCATCAAGGAAATGGGAAAGGCCTTGGTTGCATTTTTGAGTGGTTTTCAGAGAAGAATGGAGCTGTTCCAGGTCCTAAAGCTGAGGATAATGAGTCCAAACAAGGACAAGCAGAGCTAATGACACAAAGGAAATAAATGAATTCCAAAAATAATTAAGGAGTATGTAATTAAGGGTTTGAATTTGGTATGGGTGTGAAAACCACAGGAAGAGGAGGCTAAGCCTTCAGGACAATGTTGTTAGGGTGCAGTGTAATAATACAGTTGATTTGATCTCACTGCTGTACTTCATTGGCCCTGGTGCTTGTCGTGTGGTGCTGGAATCTGGTTCAGAATGCTAAGGAGGTAGAAAACTAATGCTATGAGAAAAAAAATGTATTGTTTCCTGCTGGTTGTGCATCCTCAAGTGACTCAGTGCAGAGTCAGCAGCAAAAGGCCCACAGCTTTTAGCTGAATTTAGCCATTACTACAAGTGTAGGGCTGGCAGGGGAAGAGAAATGTGTTGTCAACAGTGAACCCAGGAGGAAGCAGAATTATGTTTGACAGACAAGATTAAGAGATCTGGTTTGACCCTGACAGATTTTCAGTTGGTGAGATAACAAAAAATAGATAGATGGATACAAACTGATCAAGGTGAATGTGTATTAACAGATTCTGAGATCTGGGGATTGCCTGGGGATTGAGTTTATACAGAAGAGAACAATACAAAAATCCCAAAACATCAATTTACAAGATACCCCACATAAAATTAAATGAGCTAAGAGCATTATCCAGCAGCTAGATGTAAAGGGAGAAGAGGAAGGAATCAAAGGGAGTCTCAAAGGATCCTTAAAGAGAAATTGAGGGGCTCCCAAAAAAGGAGGAAAGGCAGAGAGCAGTATCTCTAGCACTAGGTCTCACCTAGTGGGACCATCACATCAAGAACCACTAGAAAGGTACAAAACTAGTAAAGATGAAAAATCTAGAGGCTGTGATGCAAAATGGCTGTGAATGTGGTTATGAACTGAAAGCAGTTTTGCATAGTTAGCAGCCTGAAAGCTGAAAGTGAGTACTGCAGAACACAGCTGGATATCCTGTGTAGCTCAGGCCATTGAAAGTTGTTCATTTAACCTTGTTCTGAGCCCTGTAATTTGTGTTCCACTAAAGCACATCCTCTTGAAGACCCTCTGCCATTGTTAGAGACTTCAGGATCAGCTCTTTTTCATTAAGTTATACTATATGTAATTATCCTGAATGTTTAATATGTGGTACCCAAATTCTGATTTGAAGTTTTCTGGTTTCAATTTATAGCCACTTGTTTTCCTATGCTCTTGGCTCCCAAAGGAGGTTATGCACTGGTTGTTCACAGCTGCATCAGCAAATTTAAGATACTAAATATCTAGTCCATTTGCCCCCTTGCACTGCAAAAGCCAGGAGAAGACATGGTTGCAGCTCACTTCCCTTCCCTCTTAGTACTCTGGAATGAAAAAAGGTATGTGCACAACAGCAAGGCTATGTAAAGTTCCTAAATTATTGACTATAATGATCTGACAAAAGGCTGACAAAAGGGGTTTTTAAATTACTTGCTTTCCATGAATTTATGACTTCAAAATGGAGATATGAAACTTCATGGCAGCTTGTGTTCCTTCTTATCACCTGTACTCTGTAGAGTATTTTCTAGATAGACCAAGATCAGAGCTACAGAAGCAGCTTCAGACTGGACACACAAATGACAAAGTGGATATATTAGGTAATGGTGTAAGGAAAGCATAGTTTCTTTTTAAGGAAATTCTGAGTGCAGCCTAACCACCATCAAGACCACTATGACCCAGTCTTTGCTCTGAAAAACACAGTTCAGTCCTTATGTAACACCACAAACAAGAAAACACATGTTCTCAAGGTTCTTCAAAAATACAAAAAATGTAATTTCCATGCAAACATGAATGCTTGGAGAACTGTATAATAAAAAGGGACATTAAGTGTCTGGCAGCACGTTGAGCATTTCCCTTCACCATGCTTCCCATGCCTTAATGCTCTAGTGCACTTAGTAAACTTGGCTAGCATTCCTAAAAGCATACAAAAGTTGTGGGAAACTACTTCATTTTCCAGTAAACCTCAGCTGTTCAATACACAATATTTTTCTTTGTCCACCTGTCTTCTGAGTACCTATGAGAAGACTCAGGAAAACTCAGAACTGAGCAAAATGCTGTTCTCAGCTTCTTTGAAAGCTGTTGACGTTCACGAGCTACGTGCAATTTTATGGATCTGCTCCATTATTGAACAGTCATGATAAATTCTGGCATCTCTGGTGGTGTTTCTTTATCTTTAGGGAGGACAAATTCACACAAATCTCAAATGATGGCTAAACCCAAACCTGAATGCATGGGGATCTTCTTAAAGGCTAACACTCTGGATCTGCTGGAGAATTCAGGATCTCTATCACCTTGGCAGTTTAACCTTGTCTCCAGTACGTTTCACTGCCCATTAAGGTTTTTTGGTTCACAGTGACCTGGACCCACCACCACTCTTCTGTCTTGCTGCCCCAAATGAAAACACATTAAACCCTGACCTTCTTAACCTAATCAAATAAGGGTTTCATGCTTCAGTTATCTCAATATTCAACTCCACAAAAGACAGGAAGGTACAGATAGATTTAATCAAATAGTTCCTGGATGCAAGATGTATATAAAGAGGTAAATATGTGGCTAGTAAAGAGGACAGCCAAAATACACAGAAAATGACAACAGATTGTTGTTTTTATTGAAGCCTTTGAGACAAATTAGAATTGCCAAAGCTGATAATCAGTACAGACATATTGCAGCTACTTAATGATAATATGAACATACCTGTAAATAAAATGTTCCCTTAGGTTGGGCATATAGCATTAAAAAGCTATAATCCAAATTCTGTTTAGTTCTCCACCTAAACATAAGCAGCAAATTCTGATAAGCATTTTTGGGGGGTTGGGAGAGTTATTTCTATAATAACAGCATTTCTAATGCTCTGCAGTTTTTTCTCTACAGTAACATTGTAAGGTTGAGTGTTCTAATTCATTGTTAATAAAAATTCCTCTATAATCAACATAAATATTTGTAAATTATTTGACTTTATAACTTTCTACCCTTAACTAAGCAAAAAATTTTTATCTCTACCAGTGCAGATTGAAACAATGTCCAACAAGTAGATTCATGTCATATGACTTGAAGATTCTACTTGTTATATTATGAATAGTAGAGCCCACACAATTATTATTTAAAGATCAAAAATTAAGTGTTTTTAGTGATGAACAGCACAAAAGCAGGTTGTTAATATTAATTTCCAGGTTTAAATGTAAACACAGATTTTTCTCTACATAGAACAGTCTCTCATTTGACCTGAGGATGAAGCTGCCATTTGGTATTGAATTAATATAAAAGTGTGGCTGATTCAAATTTAATGATATTTGAAGCTTAAGTAAACATGTTTATGCTCTGAAAGATACATTTATCTATAAACCAATACATACAAATACACACTTGCTGACTCCCTCCAACCTAAACTGTCAGTACTGCAGCTCCCTTGCTGCATTGCTGGGGCAGCTTGTGATGAATTAGTGGGTGTTGATTGAAAGAAAATTACTTTCCTCCCATAAATCACTTCTGTTAGGTTATAATCTAACTGCTAGGTTATAATCTAATCTCTGTCTCAGTGACTTTGGGGCACATGAATGAATTAAATCACCCGTTAGGTTATATTAACAGTAGTATAAAACATCCATGATCACCAAAAATTGGGTCATTATTTAAACCCTCAATAGTTGCTACTAGTTAACTAAGGGGCCACATGGGGTCTCCTTTGTGTGTTCACAGACCCTCTCCCTTAACTGCCACAGAAAAGATTTTTCTGGTTTTTACCTTTATGACCAGAGCATGTAGCCTGCCAGCTCTTGGCATTAGCCATCTGGTTCAGAACCAGAGTCAGGACCCAAAGGAGAAGCCTTGGCTCTCACCCTGAAGCTTATGTGGAGCATAGCTTTTCTCAACACCCCCTGTGTAATAGGTTTTGTTTTAAAGTACACTTGAGGTCCATTAGCTCTGAAATACAAAACCATTTTCAGCTCAAACAATTCTGACTTAAGTAGAATATTCTATTTTATCCTCTTAGCAAAAGTTCCTAGGTTTTATACAGCTGTCTTACCTTACTCTGTCCTCTGAATCCCCAAATGTTTTCTTCAGGTTGGAAAGAGCTGGATAATAAGAAGCAGGAGGAGAAATAACCTCTAGGACACCAGACTGGATTTCTCTGGGGAAGCTGTGAAGAGAAGCTTAGTGAAACCCCACTCCCCAAAAAGACTCTGGAGGGCAACCATGGGGAGCAGCTCCCCAGTTAGGTCTGCTGCTTCCTAACTGGAATTCACAGTTCTAGCAAAGAGACCAAGTCACCTCAATTGTAAATCAGGAACCAGGAAGGGGTCTTTGACAACCATCACAGCAGGCACAACAGCAAGGTCTCAGAAAGTACTCTGTCTCTCAGAAATCCTGCCCCTCCTGCACCTACAGATGCTCACTCATAAACCCGAGATGGTTGCCAAAATGCAACAGTCATTCACAACCAAATCCACTACCTAGAAATACACACAACAATTGCCCTTTGCCTGAGAGCTCCTAGCTTCCTCACACTTGCTCTAGCTCTGCATCCTAGCCCAAATGACACTCTGCTGGAATGGGGTTTTGGTGTGGGCAATCTGGGTCTAGCCCCTGCTCCAACAATTACATTTTCCCTTTAAAAAGTCATTGGCAGAATGTGTAATCTACTTTGGGAGACAAATCTGGAAGTCAAATCTCTCCCTTCCTCCAAAATATGTAAAAAAAAAAAATATATCAGTTTTTAATAGGTATGGGATCACCAGAATAAGAATTTTCAGAAGTGAGAATTTCACTGTGTGTTACAATGCATATACTGAGTGCACCTTTGCTGCATTTCTTAGCTCCATGTCAGTGGGGTAGGCTTGTCATTTATTGCCAAAATGCTCCAATTCTGCCCATAAAAGCTTAAAATGTGTTCACTAGCTGTTGGGTGTTACACTCTATAGGACCTACCTGGTTTTAATACTTTCTGCAACACTGTTAACATATTCTGCATTCACCTAAAGAAAAGAAGGGAGGGTTTCAAATATTTGCAGTTTTCATTTTTGTACTACTTTGTAGGCAATATTTATATGCAAGCATGTAATTTTTGTTCTCTGATTCCTTCCATTCCAAACAGAAGCAATATGTTACAGCAGCACTTCTACTGATTTTCTACATTCCATGGGACTTTCCATGTACTTGAAAGCAGAACTGAACTATCTCCAGCTCTGCTTTCTGCATTTTGGTTTTTCACTGCTCCTGCAGGAGTCCAAGCCATTTTCTGCACAAAGTTCTGTTCTACAGCTTCCAGTTATGCCAGAAAAGCAGAATCCTGTAACTGTCAGTAAAAAGGGCCACTGCAGGTCAATCATCAAAAAAACAATCACAAAAGAGGCCCAAGGCTGTTGAGAAAACCCATCTAAGCAAAATTTTCTAAAGCTGGTGATAGTTACATTTTTTATTGAGAGTTTCTTCCTAATATAACAGACTTACAGCTCTCAGTCTGGAAATTTTGAGGACATACTTATGCAGTTTTAGTGTGCAAGACACATCTATTAACTCTAATAAAGAGTGATAAGCTTTATGGATGTGATTTCCAAAGCAATACAATACCTGTTTAACAGTTCAGGTTATTTTTAAATGCATAAATAATCATTAAAAATTTAATACATAGCTGGTAACAAGTAAAACCAATGTGAAGTGGTAAGTAAAGAACTCTGATAAGAAAAAAAAATACCAACAACTTTGCAACTCACTTTCAGTCAATAAGTTACTCTGACTTAACCCATGATGTAAACATTTACCTTGATCTTCTGAAACTTTATGGGAAAAAGGAGGGTGTGGAATCATGATCAGCAAACACACCTACCCTCCCCTCATAATTACATGTTTTTATCACCTCTCATATCAGCACAATCAACCTGCTCCAATTTACTGCATGGTTGAGAAATGGAAGCTGCAAAAACGTGACTTTTGGGATGGAAGAAACAGGAAAGACTGATTCTTACAACAGCAGTTTAACCCTAAATTGCCTGAAATGGACTATTACTACAAGCAAAGCTACTGTTTTTGTTGAAGTGCCACATTATTCAGGAGTTAACCCTTAAAAACCCCAAAGAACTCTCTGAAGCCCTGCAATAGGCTTGTCTGAGTGGCAGCTAGGCAAAGTTTATCATTGCCAGGGCTCTTCACTGGGAAACAGCAACTGTAAAATAATTTCAGGGCCTGAAAGCTATGCTGAAGAAGAGCTACAGCCAGTAAAATTTGGCCTACCTACTTAACAGTGTGATCTAAACAGAGAAGTGGAAGCCATGACCTAACTTAAATGTGCTGTTTGACAGCATTACAGTTGCAAAAGCTGCTCAATGTGATGACAGAACTAAAAAAAGCAAAGTTTAACTGTTAACAACTACATGTATGAAATTTAAGGTTATTTATGGAAGGACAAAGAAATATGAAGAATAAATATGAAGTCTGAACAACTACACAGTCTTTTCACCTGCAAGTAACTATCACTAGCTAATTACTTTCTGTAGCTTTTTTCCAATGTGATCAAGACATTTTGGAAGGAAAAAATTAATTTACCCCTAATCTATTACCTTGATCACTGTTTAATTTCCCAAACATGCAGCCATTCAACTCTCTGAACAGTGTTCTTTTTCCACAAAAAATGTCAATACACATGCAGAAGGCAAAGGCTCTGGCCTATCAAGGTACTTTGCAAGATATACAATATCAAAACAGCAGATAAATAATCCACACTTCTGTTAGACCAAGTCAGTTTACTTTTTTCAGGTTCTTTGAAACTTATCTGTGCAGGATTTACATTTCATTCACCAAGCAGAATGTTTTACTTGCAGAGAGAAATGAGTTCATATGGTTTTATGTGAAAATCTGACTGTAACAACTGTGTAAATTTAATATGACTTTCTACCTTTTGATTGTCCAAGCCACAGGGTTTTTCCACATATGAACACTAAGGCACAGACTGCTCACAATCTTCTCCAGCTCAGAAGAAATCCCTCCCAAAGGCCTAGCTAACAGTATCTCACAGCCTCTCCTACACTGGTGCATTAGGACATAACACTCCACGTTGTCTTTCTATCAGCATACTGCATCTTTCCATGCAGACTTACCTCTGCTATGAAGACAATTATTACAAAGTCATTCTTTTGCTCTTCAGAAACTCCATAGAGCAGGGAATGCAGTGTATTGATCAGGTAATGTTCTTTTTCCCTTTTCACAGTAGGAACACCCATCACCAGTGAGACTGCAAAGAAAGGAGTCCACAAACCATGTCATTTTACATCAGGCAGAGAGAAACTGAAATTCCATTTTAATTTTGGTTTGACTTGACCATGAGTCTTGGTGACAAGTCAGTATTCCTATAGCACTGTGACAGCATTTGCTTTACTACCTGGAAGGAGAAAAGTTGATTTTTCCTCCAGGGAAGTCTAGGTTAGAGACACCTGTGTCTGTGTTATAAGCACCAGGTCTACACTGTGTAGAACATCAACATTTGAGAACTTGGAGATATTCCTGCACCTGGCAAACACATTAGGTATCTGCTACTGAGTTTCAAATGCAGGTATTCCAAAATAAGTGCTAGCTCTTGATATGGAGCTGGAGATCTGAGTAGTAAGAGTTAAACCAAGACAGCTTTAGTGAGCAAGCTTTCACAAGAGGTGAGTGCTGTGTAGCTCAGAAAGGAATCCAACTCAAAAATCTTTCTGAACAGTATAATTAATATGAATCAATGGCTTTGACATAATCAATAAAAAGAAGAAAGGAACGTACACGGGCTCGTTATTAAGAAGAAAGGAAGTGGAATGGTCTCTGGCAGAGTTTCTACTAGTGCAGACCTGTGCTGTGTTACATCATTAGACTAAGCAGGATGTCACTTTTTCCATGGGTATGAGCACTACCTACATCAGTGACCTCCTACAACTCAGTCACCCTGTGCAATTCCTAATCTTTGCAGACGATTCCTATTCACCAAAACACTGTGAAGCTGACAATGAAAAAGCAGGTTTTGAAGGGAAGGAGGAGGTGCAGTTAGTGACTTGCTCCAGACACCATCACTCATGCCAGTGTCAGCTGATAACTGCCAGAGTTGCAGTGTTCTTCCCCACCAGATAACCTGCTCAACCACTGGGGGTGTGTTTGGTTTTCCACGCTGAAGGTCAGCCTGCACTTGTGAAACTGCACTCTTGCTATTGTGATTTTCATGTACACATAAATGAAAATTAAACATGCAGCATTATTTTATTACTTATTACTTTTCTTGATTTTTTTTTCTTGTTTCCTCCCCCCCCTTGCTTGTGTTATCTGGTTTTCTGAGGGTTTTTTTGCAAACCATTTTGCTGACAGTCTCTGGTCTTTTGCAGACTGATACTGATCTATGGACACTCCAATGAGAACTACAGCTCTAGATCACATTGCTGCAACTATTTCTACTAATTAGGGCTGTAGTTATCCACTGTCATGGGCATGGCCAAGTTGGTCTTTCAGTTGAAAGTGCAGCCATTGTTTCTTTATATAAAACCACTGTAGAGAAAAGTAAAATTTTCAACAAAATACAAAACCCAGAAAAATGGATGACCTTGTTTGCTTACTACTTTTTAATGTTCAGGACAGTCAGGAGAGGATGTAACTTTATAATCTGGATTATAGTTCACTGGAATGCATTACAATTCATGCAGGTGTAAGCTGATTTCTCATATGGATGAAAAAGTTACATTGAAGATTTATTAATGTGCTTTGAACAATCACATCACCTTTCTATTTGCTTCTAACTCCAGCAAACTAAGTCCATTATAAATCCTCCTTGGCTTCCTCATTCATCCTAATTTTGTGGGGAAGAAATGTCAGCTAATGCATCTTAGCCATATATGACTAAACCAAGAAATATCTTTTTTTTCATTTATGACTATTTTTTTTATATTTGAAAAAGTTTATCAGCATAGTTTGGGGTAAAGACTTGAAACTGGGATGGAAGTGGTTAAATTGCTTTTACCATCCCCATTAAAATTGATTCAGTTTATCAACATCATAAAGTTTAGGGAGAATACCCACTCCAAACTTTGAGTGTGCTTTACTGCTGGAACTTAATATAAAACACAAATACATAGAAAATATAAGGCAAACTTTATTTCCTACCTCCAGTTCTCTGTTGCCCAAAAATAACATTTGGAAAAAGAGCACCTTCATATTCTTGCAGGTGAGGTAGGTAGTAGTACAGGTTTGTAAGATGCACAGGGAGTTTTCTGGTGAGGTTTAACACCTTCCACTTCATATCATCTTAAGGAAACAACAAACCCACACAGACACATCAGTAAAAAAGCCTTTTCAAACTGCTCAAGAAACAAAAAACACTGTAGTAATTAGAAGTAGGGAATATTATCTTTGTTTTAAACTACTAAAGAAAAAAGAAAATTCATTATTTATGTTGAAATATCTCAGGTGTTACCTTATAAAAATAATCCTTTTTTCTTTAAATAAGCCACACAAAAACTAGATACCATTTGTTTACTGATTTATCTTCCTTGATATAAATGTTCCTGAATGTTCCACTGGTGGTAAAGAAAACTGCTTGGAAACAGAACTGAAGATCACTCCAGACTCTCTTTACCAGTTGTCTAAAGGCTTAAATTTTGCTTTCCTGACACAGCCAGCACATGGCTCCCACAGCAGCATTTTGTCTGCCATTCTCTGTTGCTGATTTTTTCTATACCCTACTAGCTGTCTACAATGTATATGTCTTTTTTCCCTGAAAGGAAAACAAAGCTCCTATGAATTTATCTAAGATAACCCATACTTCAGTGGGTCCCTCCTCCAGAGACTTGATCAGCTGAGCAAAGAGCTGGTGCCAGGGCACTCTGTGATACCAGGACACCACCTCCATTAGTTTTAGCCAACAAGGTCACGTTAGCAGCCTGCCAAGCTGAAGAGAAGTTGCAAACTCACAGTTTTAGAGTCAGCAAAGCAACAGGTTTATTGACTTGGATGAAAATTTATTCTTCCTAAGGAATGCATCTATGATAACTCCATGAATTTACCAGTGTTCAAATTTACTCAAAACAACTAATCATCATTAGCTTTATTCACCCAGCTTAGAGCAATGAAGACAGAGGCTTACAGAAAGGGCACTATCTATTTCAATTTTTTTGACTTCCAGAAGTTATTTCCACTGAAAATTAGGACCCAGAGACTCACCACTTTACCTAAAACATTTTAAAAATTCCCAACAACCAAACATATACACATATGTATGTCCAAACAGTTGTGTATGTGAGAGCCACAACTCCTCCTACCCTGCTTTGGCATTAAATACATGGGAAGTTTGCAGTAGAGAAACCTTTTTTTTTTAAACCACCTTCATAACTTTTCAAGGACTTTCCATGGTTATTTGCAAGTATTATCTATTAAGGGTTGGGCAAGTGACTTTAGTTTTATTGTCTACAATAAACCTTTTCATTTTTTATTGTACAATAAAACCTGGCTGGAAGAGGAAGCAGAAGATTAAGTAAAAATTAAAGGAAAACTATCCAGTCATTTTAAGAAATTTCTGGTTTGAATCCTGTGAATTGACAGCTTTAGTATTTTCTCATATTCAGCCAGTTCCCAATAAAAATGAAGAGCAGAGGGAAGGGGCACTTGCACTCTCCTTACTGCTGTTATGAGCATCAGCCAACAATCCTTTGTTCACAGGATTTGAGGCAACTGACAACTTGGTCTCTATTCTAAACCTCTCAAGGCCACAACCCAGCCAACACTTAAGCATTTGTCTGTAAGCATCTGAACTGTCCCACTGCATTAATACTGAATAAACAGACTAAAAGAGGCAGGGAAGAACAAGGCCAGACTCAAAGCTGACTACACAAAGCAGCAATGCACCTTGTTCCTTTTTTTCCTGGAACAGCCAACGGTTAGTTCCCCATTTTCACCTGATACCAGCCTGCTGTACTGAATGCAAATCAAGATTTTTAAGAGCAGTTTTCAGTAGCAGCCAGACTCTTTTTGAAGTCAGGGTGTGTTGTGGTCTCCAGTGCAGAGTTACCCCTTCTAGTTTTCCCTCTCTCCCCAGGGAAGTAGCTCTTCCAATCTGAGCATGGAGGAAGGCAGACCCTGCACTAATACATCAGTTATTTTATGGGACAAAATCAAGCTGTCTAATCTAGTGTAAGAAACTACAGTGTGTAGGTAAATGGGGATGTACAACAGTCTGTAAGGCAAGGATCTAATATATCTTTTTCAATATATAAGAAGTTTAATTAAACAATGGGAAGAAGCTAGATGGGAAAATAAAAACACAGGGAACCCCCCCCCCCCCCAAAAAAAAAAAAGTTCTTTTGTGACTGGCATCACCTACAAGCATTCACATTTCCTTCAGATTACTAACAAACTAACTGCAAGATAAAAATATATTCTAGAGGCAACATATCTAGCCAACAAGACCTCATGGAGCTGTCCAAAAAGTCACCCCCCCTGGACAGGATGGGGAGCAGGACTGTGGAGGAGGTGTACCTGTCTTTCAGGTTAGACACAGCCCTAGTATTTATGAGAGTGTGAGACATAGTAAAAGCAGGTAAAAATAGCTCTTGTTGGCAGCAAGAGAGGGATAAGCACTGTAAGAAATGTGACTAGTAATATGTACATCTATTGTGTCTCCTCTTTTTTTTCCCTCCCTGTATTTGTTTAGTTACTAACTGATCCTATTTAGAGAGTCTACAGATTGCTTTCCCACCCCTTTAATAGACACTTCTACCTAATGCTAATATAGTCAAATGATTTTTTTTTCTTCCCACAGCAGTGATAAACATGAGCACACAAAACTGTGAACCATTACTACAGTCCATTTTTATGCATACAAACCTGTATGATTTGTTGTCAAGTTCATTCTCCCTGCAATGATGCGTTTAATTTCAGCCAGGGCACTGCTCAGCTCATGAGATCTCCTCTTATTTTCCTTTTCAGCATACAATAGCCTCTGTCGAAGCTCCAGAAACTGGCTTTGGTACATGTCATTTCCTGCAAGGAGAGCATAATGTCTTTTCAAAGAGGTGAATTAGATGGTAAAAAGAATGCTTAAGAGTAAGAGACAGTCCAGAAGACATGAGCAGAAGTGTAAAAAGAAAAAATCAAAGAGACCACTCAAAGTTTTTTTGTAGAATGAAGAAGGCTGGAAGAGTACTAAGAAGCAGAGTTTAGGGAGCACAGCTGGGTAAAGGCTGGCAACTGAAGGCAAGAGCAAGAAAATGACATCTGTAAGAACAAAAAAGTGAAAAAATGAGTTGCAGGGAAGGTGCCATCCAGTAAAACCAACAACATTTTTCCCTAACTGACAAATCTTGATGACCCTTGTCACACTGAGGAGTGTAATGATGTGATGGCTTGTCTGTTGTGTGGAACACTACTAAGATTAAAACACCACTGTTAAGGTATGCAGTCCTCAGCTATGAGTTGAAAGGTGCCTGGAGGATATTAAGAACTCTTAGTTAAGATGGTTATTTGAACTCCTGGATATATTTATTTAGCCAACAACTGAAGCCATACTCTGGATTGAAGGATATCTTCATAATACATAGCCCACTTTTGATGAAATACTCTACAATCCTATCAACACTAGAAACACTGTAGTCACAGTTATCAGACACCTCTGCTGTTCCACACTGCACTCTCAGATACCATCAACATTATGTTTACAAAAGATCCAGGTTCCTAAGAAGCAAGCACTGCCAGAACTCCTCAGGTATCACAGATGACATACAAGACTCATACCTGTCAGTGCTCCCACTGCCTCACTGCCATGTGCATAAAGATTGTTAGACTTTAATAAAGTTTAAATAAAGCAACACTTCTGTAATGTCACTCACTTTGCAATAGGATGTAAAGAAAGTAGAGGGCAGAAGGGGAATTAGACTTTATTTTAAAATGTTTTATAATGCTGCTTTTTAAATTGTTCTTATTTTTTAGTTAAATGCTGTTCCTTGGCACTGCTCCCATGCTATCTGTGGACTGTGCTAAGTCCCATCGTGGGCAGGACTCATTTTCTAGGACCCACTGTTGTCTCTCAGCCAAGGCAAATTCCCAGGGATTCTAGTCTGTAACAGAGACTAAGAGAACAGCACAGGTAATACAAATTTGTGAGGACTTGCAGAGCCATTCCAAACTGGAACTGATTTCCATTTTGGATACAAAGGCTTTTTTTTATTTGCAGTAAACACAAGTCCTTATTTTAATCAATAAATGTATGATTGACCTCAAAGTTTAAAATATTTAAGAGTAAAGTAGTTAGAAAAAAGAAGTAAACAAGTGACCTGTGTTATTACTATTGGTTTCATAAAAAATTTAAAGTATGTTTAGTAAAATGCCTATAAAATGAATGGCTCCTAAAATTTTCTGACAGTCTCAACAATGTTTTGACTTGCAAGAAAGGCATCCCTATCTAGGAGTGTTCTGTACTGTGTAGCTATGAATGTAAACTTGGCATAGGGAGGGGAACACAGGATTATTTCAGGGGTAAGCAACAAGAAAGTTCTACTTTACTGAAGTAGACTTCCCTGAAAAATAACTGGAGAATAAACAAATAAATGGAAGGTCAAATGAGGAAGCAGATGCAGAGTCCATCTCTTAGCAACTGCAAGGGCAGGGTTAGAACAGATTTGCAACACAAATCTGTCATGAGGCACCAGGCTACAGAGCTAGAACCCCAAAAAGTAAAATTATTGGAGCACCTAGGGAAGATCCCCTTCATCAGCTTCTATGCAGGAATACATTTTCTTGTTTTATGCTTTTCTTTCACAGTTGTGCTTCCCATGCCATGACCCAGCCTTTAGCTTTTTGCATTAGAATATATATGAATCAAATGGAAACAGAAGGTTTGAGCCTATTTAAGTGACTGACAGACATTAATCATACTTTTTTCAAAGCAACAAAGTGATTCCAAATAGAGCATCGATACACGTGAACACAGTGGAGGTTTATCTTACAATTCCAAGGCAAAATCAGAGGTATAAACTAAAGACAGAGTAATGGAGGTACATTTTCTTTAAATTCCCACTGCCTTTATCAGGAGCTAGACAGCACTGAATGCCAAGAAAAAGTGAAGATTTAACCTGCAGTCAGGTTCCACATGCTTCTGGGAAGATGTAGACAGCAGAGTAAGCCCACAAGCTTAGGGTAAATACCTGTTATCACAGGATACAGCTGACTGCTTCTGAGGAGGGAATCAATCATTTGGTAAAGGAGGTGGTGCATAACTAAATGCTGTCCCATTGACATTTCCAGTGCTGTAACAGGGTAACAGTTTGCTAAATCAAACTAAAATTCCTCTCAGCACAACTAGACTGTAGGAGGAATCAGTAAAGAAACTGCAGATGGATGATGACACTGTAGTCCCTCTCTTCACCATTCTTTCAGCTATCCAGTATCAGTGTGACTCAAAACTACTGGTGTCACTACTGGGCTGACATTTTGGCAAGCACCAAGTAACCTCAGTTTTATTTGCATGCTTACAGGTAAGCCTACCAAAATATCAGAGGTGCCTCTGGCAAACAAAAGCTCAATGCTTGGATACCACTGAGGGTGCCCAAAGAAGCTGGCAGTTGTAATCAACCTTATCTATTTCTTCAGGCCACAACAGGGAAAACACATTTCTGAGCCTGTCAGAATTGAAGCCTTTGTTCAGTTAGTAGAACAAGATTCTCACTAATTTCTTCTCTCATTCAATTTTGACAGCTGGGGTTTGGCAAAAGGAATGTAGTATTCACTCACCCTCAGCAAATCATGAGTTATCAAAAACATACATGATTTGAAATACAGTGTGAAACGTGTCACTAGAGCACATGTAAATGAGAGTATAAACTATTAGTAAACCTTTGGAGGAAAAAAACAGTGTTTGGAAAGTAGTACTGAACTTTTTGTACTTTGCTGTGCAATAAGGTTCTGTCATGAACAGTATTTATTACTGATACAACTGTAGCAAGCTAAGAAGATAAAAACAGAAGCATTAAGAAACTAAACACTCTAAATATTTAAATGGGTTTTACAGTGTGTGTATGTGTGTGAAAAGTGTTGCTCTTTAAGTATCTAAGGATCTCTACAGAACTGCAATAGCTGCTTGTGACAGCTTGCCTGGAAAGAAGCAGAGGGGGCATCTTCACACACGTAGCTTGCTCTGGGAAGCAGGGCAAGGAGAGAGGAGCTATCAGGACAGACCATCTGTCCCCAGAGATCCCCTGACCTGGCAACGCCTTGTCTGCCAATGGCTCTGTCAGCAATGAGGAGTGTGAAGACAGAACTGGAAAACAGCAAGATGAGGACCTGTGGCAAAACTACACAAAGCAAATGAAAGTAAAGGCTTCTTTCCTTGTGGTGAGCTGAGGGTGGATCACTGTGCTGGGCTGAAGAAACCCTACTAGGAACCTTCAATGGGGTTACACTGGCTACAAGCCAGGGGAGAGAGAAAAAACCACCAACTACCAATCAATGAGAGAACTCAAAGCTTTTACAGGGCATTTCAAGCTCCCTACAGCATTTCCTCCATTTACTACACATTGTACAGTTATGGCTACTGTAATCCTAAAACAGCAATACTGAAATGGGTTTAAATGCTACCTTGTTGTCTGCCAATAGCTACATAGATAGATAACTTTCTGCAGCAGCAACTGAACTGCTTAGAAACAATACTAATCACTACAGCAAACACTCCTAAAAGCCAACTGATGATTTCTCTCCGCTCCATGCACACACACTTCCTATTGTGATAAATGCTGCCAGTTCTATTAACCACTGATTTCTGGCAACAGCTGAGGCTGTGGAACAGTTCATCACTATCTCCTCCTAGCATTCACAGAAGAAAAGAAAAAGAAAATTGGGCGTGGTGGAAAGGAGGGAAGAGAAGAACCCACAACCTAGCAGTGACTCTTGTTCCTCTTTCCCAGCCAGAAGCTACACTGCTTATCATACCTAAAGCCGTTCAGTTTTTTTAGAAATTGAATTTTGGATAATGCCCTCTTTAAAAGAAAACTCTACCAGCACAGTGCCTGAAAAAGCTCTTGTCATACTCCACACTTGGAAGCACTGCTCGCTGCTCCAGCTAACGAAGCATGTGAACCACTGAGGCATGCACTGCACTAATAACTGTGCTGGTTTGTTATCTTCCCATAACTGACCTCAAACGGAGAGACCTTTCTAAATCTTGTTACACACTTCACAAGCTTGGGTTTTGTTCTTGCAGAGTAAGGAGGGAAGAAAAGTCCTCCAAACAATGCCTCTGCTTAGTTCAGAACAGCCAGTTCTTAGGCAAACACTTAAATTCAACAATGTGCTAAAGCCTAAGGATATTTAATCACCTTTCCAGGTAAGGATGTCTTCCTGAATTTGTGCACGGTTCTTAAGCATTTTGTTTATACCATTATAGCACAGAATTATTGGTGTCTCCCAAAAAGTTAGAGACAGCCAAAAAATCCCAACCATAAAGTTAGAAGCCACTTCACCTGCACTGGGTACACTCACCCATGTTTAATGTTTGTCAGAACTGGGGTACCTCCAACTGTTATACATTAAGATAGATCTTGTCCTATGCTTAAAGCTTATCTTGAATCTTCAAGAGCCTCTGAAGCTCTGAAGCATGGGAGTTAAGATGCAGTGAAGACTCTCCCACTATGTTTTTATAGCTCTACGTTGGCATCTAAGCAAGCAGAGGAACCAGGCAGTACCCTCTTTGACAGTGCCCACATCAGGAGCTTCCAGACAGAGGAGGCCGGTGGAGAGAATCCATTAACCCAGTGACATCAAAGACAAGTGCTCTGCCAGCAGCTTCA
>NW_008589204.1:27465-32890 GCF_000691845.1 Merops nubicus
CTCTAGGACTGGAGAGAGGATACACTAGAAGAATGAGAACTGCTTTCCAGTATTAAAATGAACAAACACTTTACAAAGGTAAAAATCAAAGTCAATAACTGAATTTGAACAGCATGTTCAGTTTTACAATGAACATGGACTCGCTACTGGGATTGGCACTGAATACTTTTTACTGAACCATTTACATACTCTTATCTAACTGAAAAATAGATAACTGAAAAGAGGAAGCAAACCTGTTTCAAAGAGACTACAACTTAAATTCTAAGAATATTTTCTTAAATATTGGCAAACAATCCTCATTTTAGAGCTGAGTCTTCTCCTGTTTTATAAGGTAGTGAAGAGTGATCTTAAAACATTCAGTCTGAACATCACTATATAGGAGAGCAATAATAGTATTGAAATAAGTGGAAAAACACACAAACTGAATGGATATTGCATGGTGTTTGCCCATAATTGCTACACTTTGCTTTTAACATAATGATATTAGTAACACCATATAGGTTCTTAGCAGTGGAAAATTCTGATTTGAATCTGGCCTTTATCAGAGAGATAAAAAGTATTCATTCACTTCAATCAATGGTTATTGCTTCGTTCTGCTTGGCATTTTAAATATACTTACTGTCCTGCCTGATGTAGCAACAGTCACTCATTTATACACACATTTAATTACATGCCCAGCCACTAGCTCAAGTATTTCTGGATAGAAGTGTGTTCCTCAAGACTCAGTGTGCCACATTAGGGAAGTGTGAAGGTCAGATGTTTACCCTTCTTTAAGTACAGGTTGTGATGAGATGCTGCACCCCAAACAAAGAGAGGTCTGAAACATTCCCTATCCCTTCCTCTATGAAAACTAGCAGTAACTAGTCTCATTTTGTACCTCAATCTTTACAGGATTTATGACTCAATTCCTCTACTTTTGAGGACAAGACAGCCACTATTTCACCTGAAGTAACTGCAAGAAGCGGCAGACTCTTAGTTCAGTAAATTACACATATAGAAGCCAGTAACTATATATATACAAGCTTTTGTAAATCTAGGATAGGAATTTTGGGATCAGTAAACACTAAAATTTAAGCTCCACTTGAGGTTGTTGTATGGGTTTTTATGAATAGCTAAATGCAGAATGATGCAAAGAAACTGAGTAAGGCATCAGTGGACTGGAGGAGCTCTCCCCTTACCACACTGTGCCACACCCTGACTGCACCCTGGAGCAAAACCTGGATGTGCAAGCACCTCTGTATGCCCTCAGGTCCACTGGAGGCAGAAGTATACATGAAGGCAAGGAGGGAAGCTGCAGCCTACCAGTCAGATGGGACAACTGGGGAAAATGGTGGCTAAACACAGGCTAACAGGCCTAGAAAAGGCAGAAAAATTGGCTTCTCCATAGTCATAAATCTGGGTAAGCTGCATTGGCTGAAGTAAGAGTGGTGTAACTGAAGACTCCTTATCAAGTTTGTCAGTTTGCCACTATTTAATTGAAGCTCTGAGCCAGAGTGTGCCAGTTTGGTCTGGACAGGAACCTGCAAACAACTCCATCAAAACTATAGGATCTCCTGGGGAGCTGCACTTGGCTGCACAGCAGGAGCCAAAGCAAAGCATCACACTGTGAGCAGATTATCTGAACTAAAAGAAACATGTAATCAGCTGTTTTTGCCACCATGTACATTACTGTATTTCAAAAGGAAATTATTTTCATCAGAAATACCTTTTTAACCTTTTGTACCTCTTTTCCCCATGAAAAGTTTTGTGAAACAACGAAAAATTTAATGTGTGAAACAATTTGATGAAACTTCAGTACACTTCTGTGAATGTAATCTTGTATGAACAGTTTCTCTCTTCTTCACCTCACCTCAAAAGAAGAACTAAAGGAATACAGATTTCACAATGTTTGACTTAACATGTATGTATCAACATGCTTAAGTCCTTGTGACATGGTATTTCAGCATCACTTTCTCCTAACTGGCAGACAAAGCTTAGTCTTAATTTCCTTGGAAAAAATATCCCAAAAATTTAGGTGAAGGCAGCAGCAACATGTTAGAAATCAATTCAAAAAGAGACCTAATCTTTTAACCCTTACAAGCAACACAAAGAAGTGCTGCCCTGCGAGATGATCTGATTCACCCCACTGCTGTGACTTCTAAAAAACTTCACTGGCATTCAGCCAAGACACCAAAGTTCCTTTTTATTCAGGAATAGTCCTTCCTCTGAAGAAACTTTATCTAAGTTCATAATGAGTTTATAATGCACTCTTGCCTCCTCCTTTGCTGTTTTTCAAGGGGGGGTTTGCTACCTCCTTACACTTACTTTCCTATTTTTGTATACCTGTGATATTTCTTGTTGACTGATATTCCTATGGAAAACAGTAGCTAAAACTGTATGAGAAAATCACTACATCTATTATAAGTTGCATTCTACTTTCCATGACTACAAATCTGTATGAGGAGTATTTTTATGAGAGCAATTCCTTTTAGTCAGGTGAATCAGCAGGTGGATTGTAGCTCAGTTTCACAACAGTAGGAACACTGGCATCATCCTGACAACAGCCTTTCCTGTCCTCAGAGGCAAAGTGTTTGCTTCAGACAGGTTTTGCTTGGGGCCTGGGGAGAGACCAAAAAGCTCACAGCAAAACTGAGCAGGACAGGGAGCAGGCATTGCTGGAGCAGCCCATCTCATTACCTGCTAACAGCAGCCTGTGCTCTCTGGAGGATGCTGAAGGAATCACCCTGCACGTTTAGACAGTACCATGTTTTGATGAAGATCTGGTGATTACCAATTGTCTCCTTAATTACTTTTTTTTTTTGGCCATAAAAATGTCAGCCTCTTTAACATGAAACCTGTGCTTATAAAGCAACAGAAAAAGTGACTATGAAAACACCTTCATAAGGCTAGTTAAAACTGTATATAGTATTATCTACAACAGCTCCCTGGTAGATTCTGGACTTTCATTGTTAAGTGCAGGAGTGATGTGGGAGCATCATTCCTGACACACGAGTTCAAGTTACCTGTACTCCAGTCCCATCTCACAACTACAAGTCAACACTCAGGCTGCACTGAGTAACTAGAAATGGTACCAAACAGCCAGTTATTTACTGTTGGCACTGACTGCAAACACATTCCAACTCAAGCCTCTCAAGCCAGCCCCTTGGTACAAAGCATTTAAAGGTCGGTGAGTTAAGCTATCGATTTTTATTTGTACAGAAATTGGGACAGAGCCAATACCTGATTTAGACCCCAAGTTAATAGTTATGGGCTGAAAGGCTCTGCAACTGCAGACAAACTGAACAGTATTTCACAGGGCTGTTCTATAGCTTTCCTATTGTGGAAGTACTTAAGACCACCAGTCTTGAGCTAGGCTGTCCTGTTCTAGTTGTACAACAAAGAAGTTCATTTGCTAATCCCAGTGCCACGGCAATCCAAAAAACAATAACTGGATATAACCAGAGGGAACACTCCAGACTACTGCTACTTAGTGTGATATGCTGTAGGCAAAGATCAAGAGCAGCCTGAACTTTGTAATGGGTAAGGCAGTGAAGGAAACTGAAGTGGAGATTTAACAAAAGTGAGGAAGAAAATAAGCCCGAGAAGAACATCCGACAAATGAGTGAAAGAAGAACTGACCAGTTTGAGACAGTACTTGACCTTTCAGTAACACTTGGAATAAGTGAAAAGAGGGTTAGAAAAGAAAGCAAACATCAGTTTGAGATGGGAGAAAAGTAGGAACTCATGTATAGTTAGTGTTCCAGGTATGTCAGTGGAGAGGCAAGTTCAGCAGCACGGAAGGGGAGAGTTTAACAATATTTAAGCAGAGGTATCTGCCTGCTTTCAGAGAAAAAGATTAATATCAAACCACCTTCTTAAATAGATATTCTGTGACAACAATAGAACATGAACTGGTTTGCTCCCAACACCTCTCTCTCTGTGGAAAAAGGCAACAACACAAGGCATTCATTGATGTGTGGAAGGCTTCTAACACCTTTCAGGAGCAAAGACTGTCCAGCAAAATAAACTTCATACAAAGCCATTCACCATGCACTGTTACCTCCTCCTTTAGTTATTAGTATCAACTCTTTTATTTACACTTGTGTGAGATTTACCAAGCTTAAGAGAGAATGTATCTCTAAACACTATGGGCTTACATCTGTAAAGATTAAAAGTTTGTTAAGAAAACAGGTGCAAATACTAGTAATGAGGAAAATGACACCATCTGAGAGGAATTAGTTACTCTCTTTACTGTGGAGGAGGCGACAGCTGTAGGAAGAGAAAAGTTAAACCAATAGATATACATCACAACACATTTTCTCTCCCACCCAAAAATCCCAAGAACAAAAACAAAACAACAAAGCAAAACAGCCCAGCACGGAATGCCAGCAGTGAAAGACTAAAAAGAATTTCAGCAACAAGGAATCACAAAATATGAGTCAAGGAGACCATGATGGTAAGGGTGGCTGGTAACTGTGGACGGGACAAACGCTTCCATTCTATCATCTCTTGGATCTTGGTTTCTTAAGACACACCCTGCTTTTACTGCTGTCCCTGCTCCTAGCAGGATTGCCACTGAGAAAAGTGTCATGGGTTATGAGATAACTATATAGTTATCAAGAAATGGTGAAGGCAGGAGGATCTGTCTCAACTCTGTTCAGTATTCCATTGTGGGGCCAAGACCTCTACTGCCACTTCTACTTGTTACAGAGTTAATATAAATAAATTAACAGTGGGTCAGGGCTTTGTGCTCATCCCAGAAATTACTAATTGGCTTATTCTAACTCTTCTGCACCTATAAAACTAGACCTTTTGTGAAGGTGTATGTAGGAAGCACTTTAAGATCCACTCTCCCCCTCATGCCAAACACACCACAGGCCTCTGAGGCACTATTTGGAGAGATCTTCCTATTCATTTTTGGAAAGTAGCAACAATTATATATTTCCTATGTAGGCTCAGAGAATACCAGCTTTCTATAGATCTATCCAACACACACCACCTACATAACCTATTAAAAAGATACTATGCGATTTTAAAGTTTATAAATACAAATACTCAGGTATTTTTCCTATGGAATGAACACTGCTCTGGTGCCGGCAACATGTGTGTAGGAAAGTCACTGTTAATGAGGCAGAATAGATAACGCTACTTTGCCTTCCCTGAGTAACATTCACAACAAAATTACTTTAAAAGGTGACAGTCGCAGCAATCACCTTTAGACGTTTCTTCCCATCCTAACGCAGGACGCTTGTTAGCAACTTCTATTAAAAAGGTTTTTTCATTTTCTCTGGGTTTGGTGGAATTGAGATTTTTGGTTGTTTTTTTACCCGCCAGGTTTAACCAGGGTCCCAGCCCCGTGAGCTGTTACGCGAGGTGCAGCTCGGTGCGGGGAACCCGGGACCGTGGGGAAGTGGCGAGACCTGCACCCCGAACCTCCCGCCCGGTT
>NW_008589205.1:0-6079 GCF_000691845.1 Merops nubicus
ATATATATTTATTCAGCTTCCTGAAATTATTTTAGAACATAATAACATTAGATACTGCAGAGACAATGAGTAGAAGGGTTTATTATGTATTTCCTGGAGATCAACCAGCAGAACAGCAAGGCAAATTCACAGCATATATTGACCTGAAGGTCACAGAAGTGCTCACAACTGACACATAGCACTGAAGGTCCTTCTCTCCATCCTGCAGACTTCCCATTTTTTTTTCACAACAGGAAGATGGCTTTATAAATTGCAAGGCAGCTTGTCAAGTGAGAAGTAAAGGTCATCTTACCAGTGTTTTTATTTTTAAGAGGATTTTGAGATTTATTTTTAATTGCTGGTAGACTGTCAACACATAAATAAAGAGACAGCAGATGTTCTCCACAGATTCCTTGCCCAGGGAGCATAAACTTAGCTATTGGCCAGGAATGCCAGAAAATATTTTTGGAGTTATAGTTGTATAAATAGGCTAAAATCCTGGAAGAAAGGTTGTATTTCTGATTTTAACCTCACCTTGCTGTTCTGGGCAATTTATAGACCCATCTCCAATTAAGGATGCAAACAAACAAAACCAGGAACAATCTTCTTTGGCAAAGCCATTACAATATAAAGTTAGTGTGAAAATAAAAACTGGGTCTATCTGGATTGCAATTACCCAGCTTTCTCAGAATTTATCTGTTCCTCTTTTGCCTCAATCCCCAGTGGTGTGACTACATGTCCAAAATTATCCACAACTTATTAAACCAACAGTCTGTTCAGACCACTACTGATATGTTGGGCAGACCAAGTTCTAACCTCTGAAGCACCTCATTTGGCCATACCCTTCTAATTCAACAAACTACAATTCATACAAAGAATTCAGTAAGTAGCAATGTGTTGAAAGTCTCTGAGATGTGAAGTGCTATATATCTATAGGTGTAGATCTTTTGTTTCTAATGCAAAATAGACTATGAAAAATGAAGAAGTAAAAATGATCTATGGGCATAAGTCTTTGCCAATCCCTTACCCTTCAGTCCCCCACAAATCAGCTCATATCTCTTTCTCTGCTTTATATGAGTAAAAGACAAGCCAAAGGCTGAAGATAAGATGCACTGGTTCTGTCTCTCTCATTTTAAATAAAATAGTATTTCTTCCCTTTCACCATCTTAACAAAGGACTCACTTATGACACTTGCTTAATATTTCTTTTCCCTAACTTCCCTCCTGAGTTAAATTCTGCATCTTCCTTTAATTTTTATGTGTTTATGCACTTCTGGTCTCATTCCTTTCCTGTTAAAATTGCTAATGGATTTATGACCTTAGTCACTTAAGTCATCAGTTGCTGTTCCTCTCTCCATCCATGCCACAACAGGTCCTTCACTTTTTTCCCCTCCCTAGTTTCCTTCTCCAAGCCTTTTTGGAAAGGATTACTGCCCAAACAATCAACAGCGTCTCAGACAGAGAGAGGTGCAAAGGTGAAACACTAAGTCCTCTTCAGAATTCTACATCAGATGTAATAATCAATAAGGACCCCTCCAAACAAACCCACACCCAAAACATTAGAATAATCTTCTCACATGCAACACTGCAGCATAAAGGTATATGGCACATAGTCCAGACTGGTTACCTGAGTCTTCACTGTCATAGCAAGTCCTGCTATATTGCTGTAAATCCACTTGAGGGGGCAGGTCTTGTGTTGACACTGGAGTTCCTCTTGGATCTGCATACAGTAGCAGCAAAGGCTGATAGTGACCCTTAATGCACTTTGTCACAACATCTTTCCATTTTGGACCAATCTGAAGCAACAGCAACAATTATAAAAAAATTGCACAAGAGAGATTAATTGTCATCATTTTCTATAAGCAGCTCTTTTTCCCCACATGCTTCTTTCAGTGTTTGATTTTCCACTGATACACTTTAACTCCTTCTAGATCCAGCACTGAACTGGATTCACTGAGAAAGCTCTGCAATCCATCCAGCTAAAATCAAGGTATTTGCTACCTTAGGTCTACACAAATTACCATTCCTGCCAAATATATATGACTGCAAAAATAATCCTCCTCTTGCAGATTTTTTTTCCCCTCCCATAAAAAGTTTTTCATCCTATGAAACAGTGGTGGTTTTTTTTTGTTTTGTTTGTTTGTTTTTTCCTGATGCAAATTTGTTAACAAGATGTCTTCATTCATCCATCCATCAGCATGAACAAAATGAACACTAAAAGACATCAACAACATGACAGCAAAATCAAGACAAAGCTACCCATCGGAACCTCTCCATTTTTATAGGCCAGGAAATAATTAATGTCATTATACTGAACACAGAAATCTTCCCCACGTACTAATACAGGTTTCTCCTAGTGCACTGAATATCTGTTCCAACAAATTTGCTCCATACACAAGTTTTCTACTAAAACAGTGCAGTACCTAATCTTGGCAAAGTTTTGCTGCAGAGAAATGTGACTGAACAAATGCAAGGATTAGAGTTTTCCCTTTGAGACTGTGCTTGGCATGACTACAGGATAAAGTTTTCCTCTCATTTCTATGCTTCCATGACTAGGAGGCATAAAAGTAGAATGGTGTGAGTTAATGCCAAACAAACAAATGGGATGTAATAACAGTGTGCCAAGACCCCAGCGCTGGTATCTTTAATGTCAAGGACCTCATAGTTGGTGAAAGGGGGGAACAAAGCAGCACTAACAGAAGAAGCAGAAAACCTGCTGCTGGCAGCAGCCACTAGGGAAGACTAGCATTTAAATATTTCAAAGAACCTAAAAAGCAGGCACTGAATAGCTATACTGCTTGTCAGCAGGAGAAAGATGTACGTTAGCCATGTGCACAAGCAAACTGTAGGTTTTCAAACAACAGCATAAAACCAAGACTTGCAGCCAACAGAGAAGGACTAAGAATACAGCTTCTGAGACTTCTGGTAGCTTTTTTTGAGAATGTTTTAGTCTGCTCAGAAAAAGAAGCAAGACAGTTATGGATCTTGAGTGGAGAAACAGCCAAAATTTCTTGAAATCTGAAGAAAACAGTATGGATCTACGCACACGTAGCTAACAAATGTCTAGTAGGTTATTTTTCTAAACTTTATTTGCTCACCTCTTTGACATGAGCATCATCGAAGTACATCCACTTGCGGATTTTAGTTTGGAAGAAGAAGGTAGAATAGTGTTTTCCATAGTAACAGATCATTCCCACTAAATACAGCTCTGAGTGTTTTGCTCTGTCATCAGTTACTCTGAAGAAGAGCTTCAAGAAGGGAAGTAAAATTAAAGTAGACATTAATAAAATGCCCAGAATTTTACATACTGCTTCATATTTGAAGATCTCAAAATACTATAGAGAGGCATCACAATTTTACTTCAAAAGATAGAGGAAAAAAAAGCAATAAATACTTAAGTAATTAACCCATGTTTAAGCAAACCCAGTGACATAGGCCAGGAACAGACTCCTACCAACTCAGCAGATGCTCAAGCATCAAGTCAGTCTTGGAGGCTGTGGCTGTACTTTAAGGAAGACATTTAGAACAATGATATAATACCTTTTCAGAATCAGAAGTGTGATTCTATTTTGAAAATGTGTATTCTCTGTGTCACGCAGGTTGATTTTATCAAATAATGTTTAAAGCATTCATTACTCTTTGCTTTGTAGAAACAAAGTGATTCTGACTGTGAATGGTTGGCATTTATTCTGACTTAAGCAAAGACAAATTTAGGACAATACCACAAAAAAAATGAACATAAAACAGTAGGTCAAAAGAATTCAGCACACAGAAAAAATGAAAATGTTTTCTGACCATAAAATTGACCATGTTTTATTTAAAAATAATTTTTTACTGTGTTGTTGCCTTACTGTGCAAGGGTTGCACTGTTTCATAACCATGTTTCCATTAATTGCCCCTGATTTTGGTACACTGTGCAATGCATTTTTTTTAAAAATATGTGTGTATATATAAAAAATATTTTAATGTAATACCTCAATATTATGATAAGACACAGCCACAATTTGATATACCAATAATTCAACTCTAAAGCATCATCTAATGCAGAACAAATGAATACTCTAGGGGGCAAACCTCCTTATCCCAAACGCTACTTAATTTTATCTATCATTCAATCACAGAGTTCCCAGCCACCATCTCTCAGTGACTGCTCAGCTATAAATAACACTTAAGTGTTATGACCTCACACTTCAATGAAAAGAGGATTTAAGTTAAAAAGCAGCCAGAAGAAAACCAAAATACATTTTTTTTTTCAAAAGAAATAAACTTCTGGTCTTCAAAGTGAGGGAGTATATATGTATTTTCACAGAAATAGCACAAAATTTCCTTGCACTTGAACATTTTTTTGGATTTTGACAAGTTTTGTTTTCTGGAGTAATTTTTAATTTTCAGTCATTTCAGGAACATGCAATTACAACAGTACTTTCACAGGTTTTGTGAAACATTCAGAAACAGGTCAGATTCTTTGATCTGCCCTCTATTCCTCTATTTATGGAAACCAAAAAAGCTAATGGTGGTGACACTTTTTTTCAATCTGCTACTACAGACTACCATGACAAAGACTGTTTGTAGGTAGTGCCAAAATACAAAAAACTCACATCTCCCAGTTTAAGGCAAGTGCCCAGACTGTGAATCACATCCTCAGCCAGATCAGAGTGGTCTGAGTCCCAAACCAAGCCAATAGTGATGATCTGTGGAGAGTTCATCAGCACACGGCGAATACGGATCTTTTCCCCACAGTTACTCTGAGGATTTAAATAAAACAAAATATTGAACATAATCCTCCTCTTACTATAATGTTAAAGCACGGCACTAACAAACATAAATTTCAAAAGTACAGCTTTCAAAGTGGTGGTGGTAAAACACAGCAGATCATATATGCCCAGTGTCAAGATACAAGCTTCAAAGTCATAGATGAGGAGCATTATGAAGACTGTCTGGTACCTGCAAGCTTTCAAGTGAATGCTGCTGATTCCTCCTCATACTACTGATAATGATTAAAAGGTACAGCTTAAAAGTAGGCTTATTTAAAAAAAGATAATCAAGCATACATGAAAGATACCCTAAACATTCTTAGGAACTGGAAGGAAAGCTCACTTTCTTTTAAACAGAATCTCAGTTCAAAACATGAACTCCTTCATACAAAGACTGATGCCTTATGACAGTGTCAGAAAAACCTTCAAGACGCTGCTCTGCTGTTAAAAATGGGGTGGTTGGTACTTCAAGCATCTCATCTTAAACAGGACAGTTAGCTCAGTATTCATATAAATACGAGAGCAGCAGCTGGAAGAGGAGGAGGAGAAGAGGTGCTTTACTAACCTAGAGCAGTTCTTCATTTCTTATTTCCTGTTTCTCTCCCACCTCCCACTTTTTATTTTTTAAACAACTACCAGTGCTTATTGACTGGTGAGTCTCCTCACTCTCTAGTCAGAGTACTTCTCAGAGATAAGCTTGCTTGTGAAGCTAAGGCTTTTTCAATTGGGCCTTCCAAACCATGACGTGTTGGAATTGTGGGCATCTTTAAAGCATCATGAAAGATCACCATCTGAATTCAGAGATTATCACTGTAATTTTAACAAGCAGTATATTACATTATCTTTTGGGTGGGAGGAGAGGACAACTATGACAAACTGCCTTTGCAATACTCACTTTCCCCTTGTGACAGGTCACAAAGGTACCTCTGCAAAATTCCAGGAGAGGGAAAAAAAAAAATAAAAAAATAACAGCACAAAAAAACCCCACACACCAGACAAAAAACCTTTTCATAGTGAGAATAGCTTCTCATCTCTACAGAGACCAGTTTCACAACTGGATATAATAATTTTGGACACTACAACCAGGGAAGAGATTATAAAAACATTTCTTCCCCACAGCAATCTAGAAAATTAATCAGAATTTCAGTCCCCATTATCAACAAGACAAAAATGAAAAATTAAGAAAATAGAAATAAATGAGCTTAACAACAAGGCAATCAAGACAGACTTTTTTTTTTAACAGGTCCAGGACTGTTATGTTTAAATGTAGATATGAAGTGTTTACATTAAGATGATAATATTCACATGGATTTTACAAGGGTCATTCAAACTATGCATTCCTGCAGA